>NC_082696.1:59068946-59241446 GCF_949987515.2 Delphinus delphis | reverse complement strand
TGCCTGGGTCCGGGAAGATCCCACATGCCACGGAGCAGCTAGGCCCGTGAGCCATGGCCACTGAGCCTGTGCGTCCGGGGTTTGTGCTCCGGCAACGGGAGAGGCCACAACAGTGAGAGGCCACAACAGTGAGAGGCCCGCGTACCGCAAAAAAAAAAAAAAAAAAAAAAAAAAAAATTCAGTTCATGAGAAACTTTTCAGGAGCAAATTTATTGAGTAAATTAATACTGACAGTGCTGTAGAATTTGGTTATTTCCGAGTAGATGAAGGGAAAATGCTATGATCTGCTAATTGCATACTGGATTTAGGGTTTGAGAGACTTCTTTGAGTTCTATAAAGGATAGTTAGATGAGGTGAGTAAATTATTATTTTTTCAAAATCAGATTTCAGTGAATTATGGGTTAATTCATGATGAGTTTACCAAATATTTATATTGTAGCAAAATAACATTCTTGCAAAAGGGTTCATTTTATAAACCATGGCTCCACTTCTCGACATACAAGGTACCTATCATTGATAATATTACTTTCCATATGACATGCACAAAAGTTAACTGTTGTCTATTACTCTGAAAATGCCTTCCTTGGTAGATTGGAATTGTTTAATGTCCTTGTTTTTTCATAAATATCCTAGGTTAAATGGTAAGAACAAATCAATATGAAGCATAATGCTATAACCATTTTTTAAAAATTTAAGCTAAAACCCATAATTATTCCTATATAATTAAACAGCATATCTATTATACATTTGGACTTTAGCCACACTGGGGTCATATTATTTATTAGGGTCTTTATTTTTCATAAATTTTTAGCTTAAATGGCACAAACACATATGGAACAGAATGTCATATGTGTTTATTTACTTTTTTCAACACTTAGGCTAAAACTCATAAGTATCCAACTTTATATAAACTATTCACAGATAGACATACTGGCAAAATGCTATTTCCTCATAACTATACTTATATTTTTATTGTATATATTAGATGGAAATGGAAAGTTGTAATAAATTAAAAATTTTTAATTGATAGCACAAAACTAGTTGCTGCACACATCATAGTCATCAAAAAATCATTTTGATTCATTTTTGACTTACTACAGACAAGATTACTGTTCAAAGGAAATTTTTGGTAAATATTTTTCTGAAAAGCCAAAATTTATTCCAAACTCTGAAGAATCATATACATTTGAATCTCCTTTCATACATTTTACATATTTTTATGGTGGATTACACCTCCACTATACCATTAGTTCTGAGCCACCTTGCAAGGCAAGTCAAAATAATTCTTGAGTTTGTCACCTGACAAAAAAGAGACCGTGAGAATTAATAAATGCATCAGTGGCATGGGGCAGTGCATCTAAATCGGCACAGATGACACAGTATGATAGCTTTAAAAAAATCACAAGTTTTTCATTAGTCCCAAAGAGTCAGACTGCTCTAGATATTTGTGTGGAATGATGGAATGAGAAGGTACTGGTCGAGCTTCAACTGGGTGTGGGGCAACAGCCGAGATTTAGATGAGCAGAGGGCTGGGGAATAATTTATGTATGTAGTTTTGTTTTCCTGGTTTTTGTTTTTTGCTTTTTTGTTTGTGTTTTTGTATTAGCTATTTTCTCATGTGTTTCAGAACCCTATTGTATGCCAATTTTAGTGGGCTACATAATTTCCCCTTACCAATGAAATTCTAAAGAAGTTAAATTGTTTACATTTTGCTTTTATTCTAAGTTGAATTTCTTCTGCTTGTTTGGGAACCTACTGGTGATTTCTACAACAGGGCTAGTAATTTGGCTCCCTGAATTATGACAGCTATCTTCCCAAACAGCAACAACAGAACATGTATTCACAGGAGCCTAAAAAGATAAGTGTGAGATTTTTATCTTCCTTCCTTTCTTTTTCCCTTCCATCCTTCCTCTATTTAGTTGAACACCCACCATATTCCAGGCATTTGGCTGTAGAGTTAGAACAAAAAATTGGCCAGGCATACATTCCTTCATGGAAGTTACAGTCTAGTTGAGGAGCACCAGCTTTAAAGTAGAAATTGCTAACCCAAGGAATTTCACTGAAAGGGAAATCAAAATGATATGGGAACAAGAAATAGAAGGAAACTACTCTGGTGTGTTGGGTCAGAATAGGTTCCTCTAAGGTAATGACTATATAAAACTGAAACCTAAAGAGTGAAGAATAGCTATCTAGGTGGGAGAGAAAGATGGAAGAAGCTCAGAGATCAAAAAATTAGAATAAGATAAATCTAATATACAAGTGCTGAGAGAGCAAAGCAAGAGAGTGGGAGGGATGGCAGAAAATGTTACATTAGAAAAATATGCTTACCTTTTATTCAACACCTATTTGTTGAGTAAGTGCCAAGTGTCAAACAGTGTTCTAAGTACTGGGGAATATATCAGTGAACAAATTAGACAAAATTCTTACTCTTATGGAGCTTATGTTCCTTTCTCTGTCAATAAATGACACGTCAAAGCGTATGTCCTTTTATCTGTCAATAAGTGAAATATGAAGTATTTTCTTACCTTCTAACTTCTTTTAGGTGTTTCAGTTTAAAGACCCATGATTATTTTAGATATTTACTTGGCTTATTACACATCACTAAAAACCCAAGATATCATTTTATTTTTCTAATTTAATGATCATTAGTATATTTTCTCCTATATTATATCTTTTTTTTTTTTTTTTTTTGGCGGTACGCGGGCCTCTCACTGTTATGGCCTCTCCCGTTGCAGAGCACAGGTTCCGGACTTGCAGGCTCAGCAGCCATGGCTCACGGGCCCAGCCGCTCTGCGGCATGTGGGATCTTCCCGGACCAGGGCACGAACCTGTGTCCCCTGCATCGGCAGGCGGACTCTCAACCACTGCGCCACCAGGGAAGCCCCTCTTACATTATATCTTATTGGCTTGACTTGTATTTCGTATCTCTAAATTGCCAAGAGAAAATTTTGGCCACCAATAATAATGCAAGTAAGAGTTTATATGCTATCAAATAAAATGTTACACTACAATTAATTTTATAATACACAAAAAGTAAAAACAGAAACATTATTTTCATATTAATCCGTAATACGAAATGAGGAACTCATTGTCAGAAATCTGGAAGCAGTACTCTCATAGTACGGTACACTCATTTAAATATTTTTTCTGGGGGCTTCCCTGGTGGTGCGGTGGTTGAGGGTCCGCCTGCCGATGCAGGGGACACGGGTTCGTGCTCCGGTCCGGGAAGATCCCACATGCCGCAGAGCAGCTGGGCCCGTGAGCCATGGCCGCTGAGTCTGCGCGTCCGGAGCCTGTGCTGTGCAACGGGAGAGGCCACAACAGTGAGAGGCCCACGTACCGGAAAAAAAAAAAAAAAAAAAAAAAAAAAATTTTCTGATGTTAAGCTCCATAATATGCAAGATTTTTAAAAAGAACTAGGCTAGGAGCTTTGTAAAGTGACTAAAAATGAGGTAAAGTTAAAAATTGACTGATTGTAATCTTGTTGATCTTCAAAAGTATGGAGCTTTCCTATTACAACCACTTGCTTATATCTGCACATAAGCAAGTAAATAAATAAACTAACAAATAAATAAACTGTCTAATGGAACAGAATAGAAAGCCCAGAGATAAACCCATGCACATATGGTCACCTTATCTTTGATAAAGGAGGCAAGAATATACAATGGAGAAAAGACAGCCTCTTCAATAAGTGGTGCTGGGAAAACTGGACAGCTACATGTTAAAGAATGAAATTAGAACACTCCCTAACACCATACACAAAAATAAACTCAAAATGGATTAAAGACCTATGTGTAAGGCCAGACAATATAAAACTCCTAGAGGAAAACAGGAAGAACACTCTATGACATAAATGACAGCAAGGTCCTTTTTGACCCACCTCCTAAAGAAATGGAAATAAAAACAAAAATAAACAAATGGGACCTAATGAAACTTAAAACCTTTTGCACAACAAAGGAAACTGTAAACAAGACAAAAAAACAACCCTCAGAATGGGAGAAAATATTTGAAAATGAAGCAACTGACAAAGGATTAATCTCCAAAATTTACAAGCAGCTCATGCAGCTCAATATGAAAAAAACAAACAACCCAATCCAAAAATGGGCAGAAGACCTAAACAGACATTTCTCCAAAGAAGATATACAGATTCCAACGAACACATGAAAGGATGCTCAAAATCACTAATCATTAGAAAAATGCAAATCAAAACTACAATGAGGTGTCACCTCACACCAGTCAGAATGGCCATCATCAAAAAATCTACAAACAATAAATGCTGGAGAGGGTGTGGAGAAAAGGAAACCCTCTTGCACTGTTGGTGGGAATATAAACTTGTACAGCCACTATGGAGAACAGTATGGAGGTTCCAAAAAAACTAAAAATAGAACTACCATATGACCCAGCTATCCCACTACTGGGCATATACCCTGGGAAAACCATAATTCAAAAAGAGTCATGTACCACAATGTTCATTGCAGTTCTATTTACAATAGTCAAGACATGGAAGCAACCTAAGTGTCCATTGATAGATGAATGGGTAAAGAAGATGTGGCACATGTATACAATGGAATATTACTCAGCCATAAAAAGAAACGAAATTGAGTTATTTGTAGTGAGGTGGATGGACCTAGAATTTGTCATACAGAGTGAAGTAAGTCAGAAAGAGAAAAACAAATACTGTATGCTAACACATATATATGGAATCTAAAAAAAAAAAAATAGTTCTGAAGAACGTGGGGCAGGACAGGAATAGACGCAGATGTAGAGAATAGACTTGAGGACACGGGGAGGGGGAAGGGTAAGCTGAGATGAAGTGAGAGAGTGGCATGGGCATATATACACTACCAATTGTAAAATAAATAGCTAGTGGGAAGCAGCCGCATAGCACAGGGAGATCAGCTCAGTGCTTTGTGACCACCTAGAGGGGTGGGATAGGGAGGGTGGGTGAGAGATGCAAGAGCGAGGAGATATGGGGATATATATATATATGTATAGCAGATTCACTCTGTTATAAAGCAGAAACTAGCACATCATTGTAAAGCAATTATACTCCAATAAAGATGTGAAAAATAAATACATTAAATAAATAAATAAATAAATAAAAACTGTCTAAACTTCAGGAAAAGAGATCTAGGGGAGAATTTCCACAGTGGATATTACTGTCCTACTAATTGGTTGTTATAGGAGACTTTGGGAATCCCATTTTAATGACAGAAAGGTGAAATATTACTAAATCACCTATAAGTGAATCTGTATTCCAGAAAGAGAAAAAAAAATTGAGGCAATACAAGTTATAAATAATACAACAATCAAGCAGTATCAGATTATTTTATTCTGAGGTTAAGTGATGAGACAAAGTATGGAAATTTTTTAAATGAAAATTTGAACTTTTAGACGGAAAATGTGATGCCAATAAAGGATTTTTTACATAGAATTCTGATGTTTTTTGTTGTTGTGTTTTTTGATTTCAGACTCAGAGGTGAGGTAGATGAGCAGGAGAGAATAAGAGTATGAAAAGGAGAGAAAGAAAACTTATATTGTTAACCTTTAAAAGAGTCGCAATGAGCCGTACTTTTACAAACCTTTTAAACAATAGATGTTCCTTTAGCTGGCATGGTTTGGGGTATGTTCCTGCTAAAAGGAACAGAGCTAGACCAGAAGGCCTATGAAATTCATAAAAGCAACACTAAATTTCCCATTTAGTGGATACTATAAATTAATGATAAAGTACACTTTTACCTTTGTAGTGATAGGTACTTGCATATATTGATAACCTACTAGTATTGGGAATCTTCCAGGGCAGTAAATAAAAGTTATCCTTTGGTAGCAGGATTATGGGAACATTATCAGTATTAAAGTTTATTTTTAACACCTGTGCTGGTGGGGCATATAACAAATGTAGATGCACCTTATAAAATCAGGACATGATAATGTTTTTATTTGTACACAGTTGATCAGTACAGAGAAGATGGTGTTTCTGTCTTATAGTCAGTCTGATACCAGGTATTTAAAAGGGTTCAATTTTCATAGGATAATTGCAAACATTAATTTGTATATAATTTCAATAATTTGAAGTCAATTGAAGAACTCTTGCTATTTGGCTTAGCTTTTTGAAGTGGATGTGATTATGACCTGAAAGGCAGATGAATAGCAGGATTATGGTCTTATAGATCATACAATTCGTTATGTTCTCACTAATCAATATCTGGCATCAGATACTACAACTTCACTGTATATGTTTCATCCATTTAGATGGGCAGATCTATATTTTTGTTTTTACTTTATTTTGCTGCATATATCATGGGCAAAAGACCTTTTTGAGATCTTTAAAGCTATTAGGCTTCTTATTGCTTTGCAGCTTAAGGATTCAGTATTTGAAAGTTTAGTTTGTCAATAACTTTTAGTCCTAAGTCCATAACTGAGAAGATCATTAGAAATGATATTTTCTTATATTAAGCTATTTTTTCAATCTTTAATTTTCTCAGTCTCTTTTCATCATAGAAGGACTACTAACCAAATATCTTATTCTTAATTATTAAGACACCTTATAGAAAGACTCATTCTTAAGATTCAGCTTCTTGCTGTATTCTGTGGTGTGGGAACAATTAGAAAGCAATGGAGAAAAATTATTAGATTTTAATCATAAAACATACCAAGGCCTGTGAGTCTGTGAAGTAACACTAAGAAAAGCCCCATAAATGATGTTGTGGCTTTGTTTTGGTCAATGTCTGAAGTGACTGGACCATGTTAGAGATAATATTTAATTTTGGAAGAAAAAATTAAACCCAACATAACGGGCTTTAATGTAAAATCTATGTTAAAGGTGTAAATACCTGTAGAACCTGAAAGAATAAACTGCTGGTTTCACAATTTTACTAAGTATAACCTAATTCTGGGGTTCCAGGGGTAAATGAAATCCCAGAATACCTCACAATTTCAGAACCACAGGATGCTCCCAAGTCCTGTAGAGTCTTTGCCAGTCTGAGGATCTCTTTGCACTACTGCCAGCCGCCACTATTTCCCATTGCTCGGTCAGTGTTCCCTTCTCTCCCCCTCTTTTCAGGGAGTTCTTGAAGCTGCTCATAGCGTCCTCTAATTCTGTATGTGCTTCAGAATGGAGAATTCATCTCTGTGATGATTCCAATGGAGAATGGAGTTATTCCCACTCTTTCCCAATCAAAGCCAGTCTCCTTGGTGTTGCGGAGGGAATGAATCAAACCTTCTGTCCAGGGACATGCTTGAAGAGCCAGTTCACTGGTGTGCATATGACACATTCTGTGACACGGTCTACTGATGTCCATATCAACCAAACTTATAGTGCATCATCTCAAAGACACTATGCTAGTAGAAGGGCACAATTGCTCATAGCGTTCACCATATTTGCTTGCCCAACCTTCAGATTTCTGATCAGTGAAGTTCTTTTTCCATGCTGCAGGCTCTTGCGGAAACTACACATAATGCCTGGGACATCTGGTCATGCTCCTTCAATGCCCTTTTAAACACAGTTACTCTTAGATTTTATCCTTTGAATAGCGCCTACTTGAAGATAGCATAATAAGCAAATTCAAATTGCTCCACAAGTTGAAATATATTAGATGGTGAATATTTTTAAAATTATTTTTTTCTAAAAGTGTACATTCCTTCAAATTATTCTTTGATTTGGTAATTTAAATTGTATATACCTTTATATAATACTTACCACTGCATATATATATATATATATATATATATGAGAGATAGTTAATAAGCATTTCTTGGTTGATTGAAATTATAGTACACCTATGTTAGGAAATAAAAATAAAATTTTAAAATATTAATTTTGAAGTAAAGAATGCTCTATCTTATTGTTATAGCAAAATGTTTCCAATTCTGCCTTATTCTAAATCTACTATGAATTTATATATTTTTATTCTTTGAAACACCCCCAAATAATTATTAATTTAGATAAAAATTAGTAAGCTCTTTGTGAGATATATATATATAAATTAATGCACTAAATATTTAACTTAATTATCCCCATTTAACAGATAAATACACTGATATCTAAAGATATTAAGCAATTTACTGAAAGTCAGACAGATAAATAGTGAAAGAGCAAACAATCAAACCACAAGATGCCTACTCTTCGCCAAAGTGCTATTCTGCCTCCTGCTATATTTAAATAAATTGAGTTCCATCGTTAAGAGTTTAGTTCAGTCTATTCAGCATTTATTGAGTCCCTACTTTGTACGTGCTACACAGTATCAAAAGAAGCACAAAAGATTCAGGGAGGTGAGTCATTCAATATGAAAATCCATTCCACAAATGTTAAAAATTATTTAAAATTCTTAGTTTTTTGATAGATCATTTGAGTTACTATATATTTAAAATCTCCAGAATTTGGAAAACATCTCTAACTTTATTCTGTGGCTTCCAGCCAAGGACTGGCATGGTGGGGATTGCAAGGTTGAAATTTCACAAATTTCTGATTCGCCTGACTTGTTCATTGCCTTAGGTTCTTTGGACATTGTCTTGAAATTTTACCTGTAAAATATCTGTAAAGTCACAGAACCTATTAAGCCAAAGCCAGATTCTGTGTCTACGATAGGTTGTACTTTTAGATTTTGACACTATGCTTTTAATTTTTCTCACCGGCAGTGCTAATATCTTTCATTGTTATAAGGTTGCTTTAACTTTCAATTATTTTTTTTATTTTTTAAAATTTATTTATTTATTTATTTATTTTTGCGGTACGCGGGCCTCTCACTGCTGTGGCCTTTCCCGTTGTGGAGCACAGGCTCCGGACGCGCAGGCTCAGTGGCCATGGCTCACGGGCCCAGCTGCTCCGCAGCATGTGGGATCTTCCCGGACCGGGGCATGAACCTGTGTCCCCTGCATCGGCAGGCAGACTCTCAACCACCGCGCCACCAGGAAAGCCCTGTTTATTTATTCTTAGCAGTGCTGGGTCTTTGTTGTTACGCGCAGGCTTTCTCTAGTTCCCGGGAGCAGGGGCAACTCTTCGTTGCGGTGCGTGGGCTTCTCATTGCAGTGGCTTCTCTTGTTGCAGAGCACGGGCTCTAGGCACGTGGGCTTCAGTAGTTGTGCACGTGGGCTCAGTATTTGTGGCTCACGGGCTTAGCTGCTCTGCAGCATGTGGGATCTTCCCAGACCAGGGCTTGAACCCATGTTCCCTGCATTGGCAGGTGGATTCTTAACCACTGGGCCACCATGGAAGTCCAACTTTCAATGTCTTTGTCTGATGTTCTGAAACATTTCAAAAGGTGCATGTGATAACCTTTTGTTTTGCTAATAAGATAAACCTTTGTAGTGAAATAATTTGAAATTTTATAGCCTCTCTTCCATAATTCTTTTCTTCATTTACAATTTATATTTTGGAATCTAAATTTTATGTGTAGCCTATACCAACAAACTTATGAAATGAGTTAGAGATTGCCATGTTATTAAGCTGATAGTTGAGTAAAAACAATAAAAGGAAATATCAGACAATAGGTTATCACTTTTGTAGCATTAAATCATTGAAGAATGAAAATCAGCTAGTTAATGTCATTAGAAATAATATGCCACAGGCATTCGAAATATATTATTGAGATATATGTCAGTCGGGGACGTTTAGTTATAATCATTGTTTTTGCAGTTGATTGTCTCAGGGTGGAGGAGAAACTAGCACCTGGAAAAGTGAGCTCGGTTTTTACAGTGATGTGTAAAGTTAGAAAAGAGGTCAGAAACAACTTGAATGAAGTCAAATCGGAATGAGTCCTTGGTACATATGCAAGAAAATCCCATTTGTCCATCCAGGTAGACGCAGCACACTGTCATCAAAAGAAAACCTAGGGCTTCCCTGGTGGCGCAGTGGTTGAGAGTCCGCCTACCGATGCAGGGGACGCGGGTTCGTGCCCCGGTCCGGGAAGATCCCACATGCCGCGGAGCGGCTGGGTCCGTGAGCCATGTGCCGCTGAGCCTGCGCGTCCCGCAAAAAAAAAAAAAAAAGAAAAAGAAAACCTAATATTTAAACAGAATAATTCAGCAAATATTTTTTCATTACTTTCCAATCTGTTTTTAAATACAGTTTGCAGCAACATTCGTGATTGTTGTTCTATTTTAGTTTGCTTAAATGATGAGAGTGGAGCCTGTAGTGAGGGTAGGAAGGGGAAAAGTGGAAGAGGGCAATGACTTGAATTAGAAAATTGAATGGCAACAATTGCTTAGCAATTCATTCATAAAATGAAAGTATGTTAGTTTTAACTTGGCTCTGGCAGTAATGATTATCAATGAAATAAACCCTAAATAATCCAAAACACATGTGCATTTACTATACGAATTTTATATTAACAGTAGATTGTGAGCACAAGTGGCCTCTCCAGGACTTTAGGAAACATGTTCTTGTATAAATTTTTTTTGCTCCAACTGTTTAAAAAAAGTGGTAGATTTTTCTTCTTGGTATGATTTCACTTTTGTCTGTGTATGTGTGTCTGCGTGTCTGTGTTGCTAGGGCATTTACTGTATATGTTACTTATACAACTGGAATTATTTGTCATTCCTAGAGCCCGTAACAGAAAACACAAATTAAGCTATATAAATAAATAACAAATGTTTGCATTCTCTTGCAACACCTTGATGGTGACACTTTATTCTGATAATGATAAAATGCTAGATAATATTTTTAAAATTTCCTGAAGTGACAGAGTTTTGTACTTTGGTCTGGGCCATCCAGAGATTAGTTGGCATATTTGACAGTGCAGATTCCACATCTCAGAGAGATCTGGAAGTTCTGTCTTCTGTACCCCAGCAAATACACGGTGCTTGACACTTTCAACACGTTCACGTGAACTGGCTATTTTAATCCCAAAGAATGCCCACTGACAAATTGTAAGTTAGTTTCTTTCTACTCATCAGTCTTTGTGAAACATGTAAAATGCAGCAGACTAAGAATTATTTTTATTTATTATGATTAGTATTCTCTACATTAACTTGGAACTCTAGAATGTGAATATGGTGCCCATCCAAACATGAATCACTTCCATTTGCATGTTAGATTTAAAGCCATTTCATTTTCACAACCTGAAAACACCCATTTTGTGGAAAAATCTTTCATATTTTATCTCATACAAGATTTAGTACCTAGTAAGTAACTATTACTGTACTGAGGATTCCCTACTCATCCCACCTCACAGTTTGAAAACAAAACTAGAAAAAAATATGTCCTCCCATCTAACTTGATACCCACCTGGAACAAGGATGCCATCAAAGAAGCAAGTACTTATTTGCTAGTAGTTTGGGAAAAGAGCTGGAAGTACCTGCTAGACTTCACTCTTTTCCAGCTGGTTCAGCTTTTAGTCTGATAAACTAAGATCCGTATTGAAGCTCTACTTGCAAGGAGAAACAGGAGTATGGGATTTTCTGCATTGATTCTGTACAGGTATAAATCTTGGTCAGAAAAACTAGAATACAGGAATTTTCATATTCCTTTTTTAAAAGTCATATTTAATCTATTTTAGCTCCTGATATCTAGGCCTATACTGAGATCATGAAGATATCTTGGTCTAATAAGGGGCCAGATACACTGGGGGATGGGTGAATTGTATCCTAAGCCAAGATTTCCTTCTCTTTTTTTCTTTTACTTGTCCTTGTAGAGCAGTCAGCTTGTGGCATAATCAGGAGTGCTATTCCAAAGTCACAGACACCTTGCTGACTCCAACTCAGCCCTCAGAGAGCTCTTCTGATCCTCTCAGCTCTGGGCAAAGCTTCCAGCCTCCAAAGGATTAAACGTTCCAGAGTAATGCCTCATCTAGGACCTAGATGCAGTGAGTACATCAAGGCCTCCAAAGGTGAGGAAGACTGTCAGTCTAAAACATTCATCTCTTTTCCAGTTGTCTTACTCCTACCTCTCAGTAGTTAAGCTTTCTTCCATCAACAAAAACCAAGATGTGGATTTTTTTCTTCAGTTTTTGAAAATTTCTGCTTCCTGCTCATAACACACCCACTTTTTCAAGGAAAAGAGTTCAGAACTTAGGGTATAAAACAAATGCATCTTCTTGGGGTGGGGGGGAAAAGACCCACAACAGGGACAATGTAGATATTTGCATATTCTCAGGCTATTATCCTGGTAAAATTCAACAATTTTTAAATTCACTAAACATTTAGAGATTGTATTCCACGTGATGACAAGAGCTGATGACTCAGTGGTGTACAACAGAGTTCTCACAGGACTTAGAGTCTAGCAGGAAACTTCTGTAATTTAGAAGGTTGACAATTGAGCAGGTAAATCCTGGTGTGAGCACACAGCAGCTGCTTTGTAGCTATTTTCAAGATTTAAATCCCAATCCTGAAAGCTGAAAATGAAAAATAAGGATAATTTTTTTTGTTTCATCAGTTTGTAAATTGTATGTTTCTCTTCAGCTTTTATGCCAAGTATCAACTTCCAGAATTTGTTTGTAGAAGGAAGTCATGTTAGACCTCATTTTGCTACTGATTCAACCAATTTTGACTAATATTGCTAATTGTTATATTAGAATTGTGTGGAATAGGTATTTTTAAAAGCATATGAAGTAAGTTTGGTTTAAACTCTTAGAGAATAATCTTGATTAAAGGTGGTCACTTACTAGTTTTCAGATACTGCATATTATCACTTACTTTCAGTTCTTTCTAGTAATTTTATGAGAGAAAATGTATAGTCACTGGAGAAAATTTTTCTTACAACTTTTTTTCTCCTCCTTTCTTTCAAATCCTGTAAAACGACAATAAGTATAACCAAATATTTTAAAATTAGCTTCTTTGTATTTTATCTAAGCTTACTTCAGAAAATTTTTTCAGACACCACGTTTAGATAATTTCTGCTTAAGCAAAGAGTCCTGAAATATCAGAGGAAATACGGTGTTGAAGAGAAAGAGAAGAGTTTGTTTTGGTTTTGAAACATGATCATTGTTCATGTATTTAAAATAAATCTCTTCTCTTATCGTTCATCTTTGCAATAATTGCTTATAAAATGATAATTTACAACTCTGAGTTTTGTTTGCTGCAGGGTATTTTAGGACTTGATTTGTCACCTAGAGCAGTGGCATCAAATCACCAATAAGCATTCAGAGAGATCGTGCTGGTTGCAGCACCTCCCTGGAGCCAGGGATAGAAAAAGGAGCAGATATATTTGAATATATTCAATTGACTAAAGAAAGAGAAAGCGTTTATATTTTATTTTAGATCCAGCCAGAAAGATGACAGTGAATGTGATGGGAATTTTGTCATTGCTTTGGGAGGTGTTGATGTCCAAAGAGGTGAGATTGGGTTCTGGAAGAATTTGATAGGTAGTTTAGTAAAAATTTTCAGGCTTGTATTACTGAGATTTTAAGTCAAAATGCTTCTTATTAAGATTTTGCTTAAAGGGTGAGAGGTTAGCCCAGTTCTTTCACATAAAGGTCTTAGCTTGATAAAAAGTGAAACCATAGTTTTCAAGCTTCATAAATTGGTGACATTGAGCAGTTTGCACCTCTGCAACTTTGCTGTGAGGAATACAATGACATTCTGTGCTGTGTTTGCCTATGAGATGATTTCCTTGAAGTCCCGTAATGAGTTGTTTTTGGCAGGATTAATGAGTATTATAATGGTAAATGGATGTTTGCAGCTCAGTTGTGTTCCATCACGGAGTAACATGGGGTTTCTGGTCCCTTGGAGGCCATAATTGGTGGCATTAATGCAGTTTTTAATTACAATTCTTGAAAAAAAAATGAATTGGAACCAAAACAAAGCTAAGTGATCATCTCTCTGCTGTTTCAGATGGTATAAACAGAGGACTGTTGCTAACTCTGATATCTATAATTTGAATCATACCCTCCAAATAGAACATATGCAGTATATTTTGATGATGATTTTGTTTAGAAGTGACTTATTTGCCTTTATTTTGTCTTATTCATATATACTGAAATAGCTTTTATTATATTTATATATAATATATGCATGTATAATATATGCTTATACATGAATATGAAATGAATACATATTATAAAGGTATACATAAAAATGTAAGTGAAGGCAGACATAAAATTATAGGCTCACTTCTTATATTTATACCCCAATATTTGTTTCCTGATTCTCGCTGTTAGTATTGAGCAGTATAATTGTAACTAATTCCCGAAGCTCTATGAATGAACTAGAATGCACAAAGATTTTTCTTTCTCTCCTTTCACACACATATGTGAGAAACTACTAACAGCTGCTGCTTCAGCATATCCCATCTTTGCAGTATTATGTTTTTTGGTGGTCTGTAGTGGCAAGTCCAACATTGATCTATAGGATAACATTTGCAAAGTGTTCTATGAAGAGGAAAAATATCTCATAAGATGACCTAGCATACATATATAAAGAATAAAATAATATAAAATTTCAAAATCCACAAAACCAGCAATTTATTCCTAATCTATTTATACAGTTGCCTCAACTGTATTTGTTACCATATATTTAATTCTAACAATAATATAATCATTATTTAACATTCCTGTATTTTGAAATAAAACACAGGGCAAAATATTAGACTGTGGTTAATTAAATAGTAAGTGAAATATCTGAGATAAACTGACTGTGTTACCTTTTATGTTCTTGCTAAAGTGAGTAAATGTGGAGGCTATTCCTTATTTTCATAGCCCTTTATAAAGATATTCTTGTTATCTGAGTTTTTCTTTAGTTAACAGTACATGGGGCAGAAATGCATTTGGATCAATGGCAAGCAATCATATATATGGAAAAAGTACAAAAAACTGGAAGCCATGGAATTGTTTCCATATTTATGGCTGAGTTTTGGTGAGACTTAAACAGCCTCACATCTTCTTAGAATTGCCAGCATTAAAAAAAAAAAAGCTACCTTTCTCAACCATGTGTCTTTGAAACTTACTGTCTGTATCATTTTGAGTTTCACCATCAGGTAAAATTCATTGATAGACTCAAATATCTGGTTCCAAGGCTTTCCACAGTCCTGTAAAACAGTTGCATTTTCTATTTGTAAAGAAGCAAACAAATAAACAAAACAAATAAAAAACAAACAAGAGAGCAAATTTAAAAAAAAACAAAATCCTCCATGATACTTGTAAAGAGGAATTTCAGAGTTCGGGAACTGTGGAGCAAATTTTTAACAACATGGCCTACCCAAGAACGGGGACCCAGCCTTGGCTTTATGCGGCTCCATTCTCTTCGTGTTCCTGATGATTGAGTGTGCTGAAGTTGCTTTGTTTTTTCTTTAGAAGAGTGATGATAGTGATTAATTCAGTTGATGCATCATTGTCCCATCCCTACCACTTTAGTAGTTTCCACGAAACATCTTAAAATAACTAGACAGCATTTATACATGTGAGAATTCTGTGTGCTTTTGCATATTATCATTCTATCTAAGTCTGATGCTGATCTTGTCAGCCATACCATCTAAAAATACTGGAGAAAAAAGAGACCAAAATGCAAGTAAAAACTGAATGTTTAAGTAGATGTTTAATGCTAGGGGAATGTGTATATGTGTTACATGTGTACATACACACATATACATGGACACACGTGTGTAATACACATGCACATATATACATATATAAATATAATTTAAAATTTCATCCAGAGTGTACTAGCAGTGAATATTTTTCCCTAATTACTTTTCTTGTGAATTTTTTAGCAATTAAACATAAATTGTATAATATAACCTCTCAGTCTCATAACATAATAATAATTCCAAATAATAATAGTTAACTTTTATTGAGTTTACTCTGTGCCAAGCACTTTTATATATATTTTTTCTCACACAATCCTTTGGGATAGGTACTGGTATTTTCTTCCTGTTACAGATTAACAAACAGAAGCACAGACAGGCTGGGCGGCTTCCCCAAGGTCACGCATGCCTTAGTAGAACAGGGTGGGAGTTAGGATCCAGTTCTCTGCGTCTCCAGTCTGTTCATGCTTAAAACCTCTACAGTGCCTATGGAGAGGGACAGAAGTAATAGCAAAACAACAACAAAACTTTGGTTATACTTTTAGCTACAATGTTCAGTGACATAAATAAAATGTATTAATAGGATCTTAATACTCTTATTGCTTTAGTGGATATTAGAGATTACCTAATGCAGTTCACTTTTGAAGTGAAAAAATGAATTTTCCCTGAGTTGAAGTGTGGCAAGAAGCCAAGACACGGCTGCAGCCACTGCCTTTCTTACTATAGGCTCAGCCCACAGCTAGGTATGATCACAGGCCCATACCCTAGACCGTGTGTAGAAACTTGAATAATGTCCACTTCTAAAGGCCACTGTATGTAGAGCAGGATAGATTAGTGGTGAGTGTTGGACTTTGGAGATGGGCAAATATGGAATCTAAACTTATCCTTTCTACCCATTAGCTACTTGGCTATGGGTAAACTGATGAATGCCTATGTGCTTCAGTTTACTTACCTGTAAAATCATGATAACAGTATTTCTCACAGGTTGTTATAAAAGTTAAATAATGCATTTGAAGCACTTAGCCACCCACAGTAAGCATTCAAGAAATGTGTATATTTGTATTATTAAGTGTAAGTATAACTTTCTACTGGAGTGGGTATCACACAGTAGTTACCCAGTACAGCTACCCCTTGTTTTTCAAAAGTAGTCTGAAACACATGTTTAAAAATGAAATTGGAATCACTTCTGTCTCAACTGACATGATTATACTACAAACAGTGAAGTTTTAAAATTCAAACTTTGGGCATTGTTAATATCAGCAGCATGGTCCCCAAATGTCTCAGTACTTTAATGAAGCCTGTGGCTGGTTTTGTTGTCAGATGTTCTTTTTGAAAACATTTTAATTGACAGTGAATTTTGAAAAATTAGGAAGCATATCTGCATGTAATTTATCATAGATAAATACAGTCAAAGCTCCCAGACAGAAGTGACAGAGGTTTGAGGTTGAATTCCAGCTATTCCACTTGTTTGGCTTCGTGCAAGTGCTTACCTGGACTGAAGCACAGTTGTACCAGCTGTAAAAATGAAAAAAGAAACTATACCTTGCGGGGCTGTTGTGAGTATTAATAATGATATATGCAAAGGGCCTGGGATAAGGCCTGGGACTTAGTAGGCACATAATAAATGGTAGCTATTAATGTTAATATTTCTTGTCCAAGGTATGTATAATTCTTTAATAATAATGCTAATCTATCACTCATAACTTCAGTTGTATAAATTGTGTATCTATATTTTTAGAAGGGAAATAGTTTTCAAGAAAGTTAATTATTTTCACTAAAAATAATTGTAAACTTTTGACTTTTTCCAGGAAATACGTAGGTTATATTTAAATGTACTATAGAACTGATGATAAAAAGAATAAACAATTTTTTTAAATAAAGGAAATTTGTTTAATTCGGTATATTTGAGAAGTTGTAAAAATTAAGCTCTTAAGTTTCATTTATATTTATCCCTACTCTAAAAATCTTAAAGACTGATCCTCTTAATGTTACATACTCTCTTAAATATGTTTAGTTTAAAAAGTCACATTTTAACACTATGCATTTACTCATACAAGATTGGTTAGTATATAACTTACAACCACTAAATGTGAAATGTTTGAGATAAAATGACATTATACATTTTATTATATATTTAGACTATATGACTGGAAAACAATGTGGATTTTGGCTGATCTTCAGCTTAACTCCTGAAGTATAGTAAATTTTAAAATAATGAATTTACAAGCTAAAATATTATTTCCGTGAAGCCATTTACATCAGATTTTAAGACATGTGAACTTAAAAGTAATAATTACATCATACGAACTATCAAACTATAGTGAATATAGCCATAGTTTTATTTTTCAGTAAAAGAAGTTTCACGTTATTAAATTCCTGAGTCCTTACATTTTAAAAACTCATTAATTAGTATTCTGAATATCATGGATCAAATATACTAAAAGAAACTAATTGAATAACATTTTTTCATTAAATCTATTTGAAGTTACTGAAGACCTTAAATTTTATATACTAGAATGCATTAAAAAGTAAAGCCTGAAGAGTTTTGAGCGATAATCTGTGATGAAAACTATAATTTTGTGTTGGGGGCTTCATATCCACACTGGGAATATAAATGCTACATTTCAGTTTATGGGATATGGAATGGAATCAAAATTCTTTGCTTCCTCTCCAAGGGAATTATGGTCCTGAACATAGGGCCAAGCATATCCTCTTAAAGAGAAGGTTCAGTAAATGTTTGTTGAGTGAATATTGAATATGTTTTTACTTCATTGACTGTAAGTTGGTGTGAGTTTACTACATAAAAAGAAAATGAATTGAGGCAATTTGGAACTTTTAGTAGACAATCTTTGAAATTAAGATAATCTTTCGCTCTTGTTTCATTTAATTTTCCAAATCATATTCTCCAACTCTAGGTAAATTCTATATTACCCCTTTGGTTTTTGTAGCTATCTGATTTCTAAAAGAATTAGACTTTTTTTTTTAGATAGATAGATGT
Organism: Delphinus delphis; assembly: GCF_949987515.2. Taxonomy (NCBI): domain Eukaryota; kingdom Metazoa; phylum Chordata; class Mammalia; order Artiodactyla; family Delphinidae; genus Delphinus; species Delphinus delphis. Next base: position 59,222,994 of record NC_082696.1, on the reverse strand, counting down.
AGGTGGATAGATTGATGTAGTTAGAGAAGTAGAAACCCAGGAGAAAAGAAACGTTTCTCAATCTCCCAGAGAGTCTGGGTTACTTTCTGCTCCAAAGAAAAACCTATCCACTTTCTTCTGCTCCTTCTGATACTTCCTGTAAGATATTCCCTATTGGTGCTATGCTAAAGAAAAGAAACATTTTCTCCTTCATTTGTAATTTGTATTTTTCGTTTTGTTCATTTATACTCATTCCTTTTCAATATTCCAATTTATTTTCCTCCTCTCTACTCTGTCAGGGAAGTTGGGTTATAGCAAATCAAATCAAGAATATTCTGTCCTTTCTTCATGGCATTTGATTGGTATTCAAAGCTCTACTATATTGGAAATAGCCAATTATCTGATAAGGTTTATAAATTTAAGCTTAAATTAAAAATGAGTTTATATAATAGATAAGCAAATCTTACATCATGTATAAACTAATGGCCATACTTATGAATCAATTAAGCTAAACATAACTGAGTGTGGGTGGTACAGATGCTAATTTCCCCTTTTAAACTCTCTTTATAACATGAATTATGCTTGGTTTTCTCAATAGGCCTCTTCTGGCCCATTTTCCCACATGAAGTAGGGTGAAATTTATAGATTGCCTTTATTCAATGTTCCATTTTTATCAGTTCAAGGTCTTTGCTGCTTTCACTGCTAGCCCTTTCACCTTCTTCCACTTTTCCCTACACAATTTGTCTCTGGAAATGGCACACTAAATGGACTCTTCTCCATTATTCTCTCACCACTTCCTCTCATTGAGGCCACTGTCCTGGGCTCTCTTACTTTTCCTGTGGCCATTGCATGTCCCTGCTTTATGTTTCCCTCCTCTTCACTCCAGCTGTGTGCTCTGTGGCTGGCTATACATTAAGGATGCTTTTTCACTTCCATGGCCAGCAAGTCACTTACATTCATTGACTTTGCTGGTTCCATTTTTTCATATCTTCTGCATGAAAGGGTCATTTTCTTTTCTTCTGAATGCCACATTAACTGCCATTTAGGAAGGAAGGGATGACTTTCCAGGATAGTGTCACCATTAAGAATTATCACCCATTGAAAAGAAAAGTTATTTTTTTGTAGGATTCTGTCATTTTTCTCCTTTGGATCAGGTCCTGTGACATTCAAAGCTCCTAGGACTAATTAAAGGAAATATTTGTTCCTGGGGCTATAGAAGCTGACCAAATAATCTGTTATTTAATGCCTTGTGGAAAACAAAGAAATAGTGTAACTTGCTATGCGTCCTACACTCCCCACCCCCCAGTTAGTGGGTGTCTGGTAAAAAGTCAAGATCTTCTAGGTACTAAAAATTCCAGCATCTGGTGGTGCTACATGTGGCTGCTATAAACTTGATTAATGGAGACAGAAGACTGTAGTATGAGTGCCTGCTTTATGCTTTAGTCCTTCCCCAGAATGACTGCCATGTCAAGTGACAGTTCCCTAACCTTCCAGTTACTTAAAATGAAAAGTATAAGACCTGTTACTCTATGGCAAAATTTCACATTCAAATTTAGTGTGTTTCTCTTTTTCTTCTTTTTAACCTCAGCTTTTATATTTTTTCTCATAAGTAAAGCAAATAAAACTACAAAATAAACACATAAAAAATGATATTTGGGAGGTAAAATTACCTTTAATTTCCATGCAAATGTATCTTCCAAAAAAGAATTCTTCATTAAATATTAATTGACTTGTCCCCCCTACTTCCTAAGCACTGGATAAACAATATTGACAAGATTTCAATATTTTGATAATATTGACAATGTCCCAGAGGAAGCAAGACGGACAATATACAAGAAAATAAAATAATTAATATGATAGCATGGTAATTGAATGAGAAAATAGTATAAGGGGTGATGGAGGAGTGCTAATTTTGATTTGGTAGTCAGGGAAACTTCACTGGAGAGAAGATATTTGAACTGATGACTGAAAAACAAAAAAGAGCCAGGTCTAAAAAAGATCTGGGGGCACTAGGTCTGGTGTAACCACCCAAATGAGCTTAGTGTTCCAAGAGCAGAAAGAAAGCCAGTTGTGTCTGGAGTAGTGAGAGAGTTGAGTTGGGTATGCAAGAGCCCAAAATTTGATGACCTAGGTTTTTGTGAAGAGTTTGGATTTATTGAAATTGGAAAGGAAAGCTATTTAAGGGTTTAATAAGGGGAGTGATATTATCTAATTTAGGTTTTAAAAAGAGTTTTCTGGCTGCTGTAGGAAGGATAGACTGTAGAAATTAGGCATTTGAATAAATATAAAGAGAGCTCTTAGAAATTTATTACAGCAATATAATGAGATAATGGAAATTTGCACTAGGGAAGTATTAAACAGAAATGGAGATAACTGGACAGATTCTGGACACATTTTGGAGGTAAATACAACAGATCTTGTTGATGGATTGGGTATGGGGAACAATGAGGGGAGTAGTGAGGGAGGGGAGGGCATCAAGTATGATTTCTAGAATTTTGGGTCAAGCAACTAGGTGCGTAGTACTATTTCCTGAGATGGGGAACCTAGAAGAAAACTACTTTTGAGGGGCTAATCAAGTAAGCATTGGATGTACATTGGAGTATGATGGAGAAGCCATAAAGTTGGAAATCAATGACATATAGATGGTATATAAAGTCTGTATTGTTATAAAGTTACGGAGGTAAACATTAACAGAAAGTATGCCATGCCAGAAGCATTATTCTCTCTTAGCCTCAAGCTTGCTAATGATAGTCTTTTAATAAAGTCAGTTTTCACAGTTAATTTCTGAATCATGTGATAGGTATATCTTTAACTTTTTAAGAAACTGTCAAGCTGTTTTCCAAAGAGGTTGTAACATTTTACATTCCTACCAGCATTGTATGGAAATTGATAATTCTTCTACATTCTTGCCAACCCTTGGTGTGGCCATTCATTTTAATTTTAGCCATTCCAGTAGGTGATATCTTATTGTGATTTAAGTTTACATTTTCCTAATGACTAATGATTTTTAGCACCTTCATGTGTGCTTATTTGCCATCTGTATAACTTCTTTGGTTAAGTGCCTATTCAAATCTTTTACCCATTTTTAATGGGTAGTTTGATTTCTTATCATTGTGTTTTGAGATTTCTTTATATATTCTGAATACATGTTCATTAGAAGATATATACTTAGCAAATATTTTCTCCCAGTCTGTGACTTTTCATTCTCTTAACAGTATCAAGAGAAAATACGAATGGTCATAACAGCTTTATTTGTAATAGCCCAAACTAGAAACCACCCAAATGCCCATCAACAGGTAAACAGATTTTTTTAAAAAGTGGTGAATCCATACAATGGAACACTACTCAGATTGACAAAGAGTGAACTGTTGATAAACACAACAGCATGGAAGAGTGTCAGAATAACTATACTGAATGAAAGAAGCCAGACAAAAAGGAAGACATACTACATGACTCCATTTGTATAAAAGTTATAAAAATGCAAACACAGGAAGACACATCAGTAAGAGGAACAGGGAGGCAGGTGGGAGAGATTGCAAAAGAGCTTGATGAGACTTGGGTGTGATGCATGTGTTCATTATTTTGATTGTGGTGATAGTTTCATGCCTGTGCGCTTATGCCAAAATTTTATCAAATTATACACTTAAAAAATATTGTATGTTGTGTGTCAGTTATACCTTATTGAAAAACATAAAAATAGTATAAAATTGGTATTTTTATATATTACATTTTTTAGCTTTAGTAGATACTATCATTTACATTATGGATATAGTCTAAAATTCTTAGGATAGCCCTATGGTTTTGTTATTTCTACAAAATAACTTAAATGTATTGCTATCAGGAGGCTGAGTATTTAAAGGTTATATTGACCCTATCTTCAGTACATGGTTATATTGCAAGCATTTTCACATATACCACTATGTCCCAAAATGTAAAATATTAAGTAATGTAATAATGATAATTCTCTATAGAATATAGCTTTCTATACTGATCTATTTAGTTGCTGCCAAGAGTCTCATTGTAGAAGAAAAATGGTGAATAGAAGGAGGAGAAAAAGGAGGGGTGATTACTTTAGAATATCCAAATGAATTAGAGGGTATGCCTCCTGACCTTAAGAATCTAAACATAAAAGATAAAACATATAAAAAGACATCAACATTATTTCCCTCTTTACTCAGTCTTCCAGGAAGCTCAGAGCCAAATCTTTAGCTCAGTTACAGCACATTTATCATGATTATATTTAAATTTCCATTTCGTCTTCAGGCATGATTTTTTCTACTTATACTTCTTGTTTTTATACAAGAAAGGGATGGTCTATTAAAAATTAAATGAAAAGTCTTTCAAGTGTCCCAATAAATACACTAAAAACCCATTTATAAATGGAAGGACTAAATGAATTCTTGAAGAAATTTCACTGAATGAATTTATTATAGAGTTAGATTTACCTTGATTACTTACAAAATACGTACTGAAGATACTTAATGTATATCTTAATTACATCTTAAGATACTTAGTGAATTCATAATAATTGTTGACATTTAGTGATCATTGGTAAAGTATAAGATTTATTTACCAACCAGATGAAGATAAAAATGTAAAATTTGAATAACGTATATTAAGTAAATACTTACTTGTAGGAATAAGAAATGGTCACTTTGCCTGCTTACACGTGAGGAAATTGAAGCTGAGTGCTTACCCTATACCAAAGTAATATAGGTTGAACCACTTGTATCGATAATTGTGATAGCCAGCTGTTTTTGACCTACAAAAATAGTGATTTCATATAGTTCGACCTAATATTAATTAGTGGCGAATGCAGGTCTCCTGATTTCCGAGTCTGTGATATTTTATCAAACCATGCTGGTATGTCACAGATTTCCTCATTATTAAAGTCAGAAAATCCACTAATGAGTTCTGGCCCTGGGACCCTGGGGTTTCCTATCTTGTTAGACAATGAAAGAACCACAACAATTAAGCACATAAGCAGTGGCTACACATTTTTTTAAGGTAACTCCCTGAAAAGCCATAGTAAAATACTAGTTTCAGTACAACATATTTTTAGAGTCCTGACGAGGCAGAAATCAATAGAAGAAGTGAAAATATTTACTGTCTTGCAAAATCTACCTCTAACTCATTATTTAAAATACCACAATACTTGAAAGACAGATATGTAAAGGTCTACAGATAGAATGTAAGAAATTACCCAATTCAACATCACTATACTAGCAGCGATTAAATATAGCCTCGGTACACATAACAAAGTCAAGTATACACATGTTTTTCCCTTTTGATGGAGGGGGCAATTCTATTGTATAAATTCAAATTAAATTAATTGTACATTTCTTACAGTAAACTGCAGTTGAGTGACCATCTCTCCTCAGGAAATGAAACCCACGTAATTTCACTTTAGCCTCTGATAAGAAGAAATACCTTTCTTCATATGAGCAGTATTGTTTATTTTATTCAGTGAATGTTGCAAATTTCACATCTTTTAAATGTACATACCAACCACAGTAAAATACTCCCTGGTGTTCAAATCTGATTCTTTTGTATGTAGGACCCCAACTGAGTTGTGAATACCCACTAAAAATGCCCTTCTAAATGACTATAATGACAGGGGAGTTGTACAGTCAGTGAAATTTTCTATTATTTTATTTTGTGTGTATTTTCATTAATCATTTATTGATATAAAAGATAAGAATGTTTTACCTCCACAAATTTGTATCTGTAATTTGTTCTCGGTGCACAGACATATTGAGGATGCCACTCAGCAGTACTGATTGAACATTTATTTAAACAAATATCAGTATAACCCAACTAGCTGGAAAATCCATGAGTTTGGTTTTGATAGCAGAGCATTTCTCAACAATTTATGTGTGCATGCAAATTTTGGTGCTTTGGATATAGGCTAAAGTATTTGCTTTATATGTATTATTTTGTTTGAATACAAGAAAGCTGGTTTGATTTGTATGTTTCTCCCTTATAGAATTGTTCCAAGGCTCTGTCAGAGATCACGTAGAGTAATTTTTCCCATCAATCTTTGCTGTGCAGCCATGCACGAATGCAGTTGGAAAAAGGGGGCAGAAATCAAATCACTTAATTGCAGCATTTTTCATCTACATCTTTTGTTTTATGGTGGTAAAGGCCCCGGAGTAGCCTACCATGATTCATGGCTGTCACTGCTGCCGTTAGCAGTTCAATCCTTCATTCTAGGCATTTTGGTACTGAAAGTACCTACACAATTACTTTGATGAATATGACTTGTTTGTTTTTTCCCTATTTCTAGCAGAGAGTGGTTGTGCTTAATACAGACATTTAAATAAGATAGTATTCGTGCCCACTGCATGTGCATTATATTTTAAAAGTTGTGTGTTGAGTTTAATGATAATATTGCCATTGTCACCCAGTTTTGAGTTTGCTGAGCTTATGGGCTTTTACTCCTATTTTTATGTTTATATAATGGGAAGGCCTTAAAATAACCCCCACTCTATATAAAAGGAATAACTCACCTTTAAAGATCTATGAGGCTGTGACAGATTCCTATGAAACCTCATTTTAAAAAAAAGTCATTTCATGAATGTGGCATTACAAAGCCAGTAAACTAGTCTGCCTCTGCATTTATGCCTAGTTGATCATAAAATAATAACATTTTTGGAAATATATGCATGCATCTTAGAAAGTGACTTTCAGTATTTGCATATTTGGAGAAAATGTCAGTGATGTCAGCAGGGGTTCTGAGAGTAGCTAAATGAGCAAGCTTTTCAAAAATTGCTATTTTATCAGCTATGCACTGTCAGCACAAAATGCAACCTCTTTAAGGAAGAGACAAAAAAAGGAAAGTGATTTAATTTCTTCATTAGCTTACTTGCAACTGTATGACTGGTACACCTAGCAGCATAGACTGTATGATGTAAGCTTGAGGAAATCCATTTAGCATCCCTTTTTGCCTTCATGACAAAATGTGTTCAAAGTGTTGAGACTCCACCCTTTCTCCAAAAATGAAAGGAAATTGAAGTTCTACTGATATTAGAGAAATGGCCATTGTCACCACACCCACCTTCTCTACTCTGGTACTATGGTTGAATCTCATGGTTTTTTTTGTTGTTGTTTTGTAGTCATTCTGGTTCATTTATTTCATTTCTTTGTTTACTTTTGGCTGAAAGCTCTAAATACATGTTCTGTATAATATGTTCATGCTTAATAAATGTGTATACAATTGGAGATAGAACATGTCTATACAACTTGGAGATAGAAAATGTCTATTATTAGCTAGCAATGGTAACAGTGTTCATTGTATTGGGGAAATTGTTCACTAGACATTTGAAAAAAGTCATCTCATATATAACCCCAAATAAACTTCAGAACTGAAAAATTCAAAGCATTTACATAAAATAATGATCATTAAAATTAACCTTATTTCAAACCTTAAGTGTAACCATATCTTAAATACCACTAAATATATACTTAGTGTGTTTACAACTTGTCTTCATCTTGTCGTAACATGACCTATCTAAAATTCAGAACAAGAAAAGATGAATAATTTCTTTTCTTTATTAAAGATCATATATAAAAGCAGCAGGATGCAAGAATTTTAATTTGTTCTGGTAAATATTTATGTTTTGGACTCTTTTTACATCTATTAAAATGTTTCAACTTTAGGTCACATGTTCCACATTTGATGACAATAATTTGTCCGGGGAAGAGTGACTATTTGGATGTTATACTTTTTAGAATTAAAATTTAAAGAACATTTAAAACTGAAATATAAAGGACTTTTGCCACAAAATTACATCTCTAATTCAAGAGGAAAAAATTTAGATGATGCTTGCAGTAAAATTATAAAGGTTATGAGGTCAAGGAGAGAAAAGTCCATTGATTTCTCTACTGGACAACTCAGAGATGCAGAGTTAAAGAGTCAATTTTTTCAGAATAGATTTAGCGCAACCTGTGCATTAGTCTTGGGAAAGGAACTTTTTGCCTCCAAACCTTTATTTCAGCTTTCCCCAAAGCAGGTGCTAGGGAATGCATCATGTGGTCAAACTAAGTTGTTAGATTAGGAGCATAGTTGTTTCAGGTTGGGCAGATTCAGACTCTGAGACAGAATTTGGGAGATCAACACTTGTGCAAAGAAAGGGAGGAGGCAAGTCTGACAGGACAGAGGAAGAAGTGGAATGGGATGCCGAGATGCCTGCTGGGATGAAGCAACAGCACACCTGGAGGGATGCTGACCAGCATGGATTGCTTGTCAGAGTGCGCTGCATTGATTTAGCATGGCAGGACTCTGGTCCAAACAACAGAAGGGTGTTGCCCCACAGCTGAAGGCTGGGGCTGTCTGCTGGACATGCTCCCTGCAGCTGGGAGCACATATTTCCTTGTAAGGGGAGCTGAGTGATGCATCTCCATACCTACTGCAGAATTTAACAAAATTAAACTTGTTTCTCTACTGGGGAAGTTGGCTGAGCCTTTAATGTGTATTGGAATATTAATACATGTGAAATTTCAAGGGAGGTTATAATGTGCAGTGTTATCCAGAGTGTTTTACCTCACAACCTATGTTTTGTTGTCATTAAGCATTTTACAGAACTACTGTTCTGTGGATCCCACTTCAGTAACCACTGCCCTGGTTTGAAGCAAATTTCTGCAGTTCCTAAATTCTTTCCTTCTCCTCCTCATTCTCTTCTTCCTCTTCCTCCCCCTTCTTGTTCTTATTTTTCATCTCTGCTTATATGCCTTCATTTATGGAGCAGTGTCGCTTGTTATGCTTATTGCTTAATAAGCAAAAATTTTTAATTACACAGTATATATTAGGAAACCTATGTGGTAACGTTTATTGATTAGGAATTCCAGGAATGATAGGAGTGGGTTTTGGAATAGGAATACAGATAATGAATACCTGGTGCTGAAACAATCACTTGCTAGAAAAAACATCTAAAAGGTGTTTCATCTTAAGTAGTATCAACTCAAGATTTGGCTGAATATTTTTTTACAAAACTAAGTGTTTTGGTGTCACATATATACAACTCAGTGAAACTTTTTATATAACTATCCAAAGAGTAGCATGAAATCTAAATTAATCATTAAAAGGTTGAAATGGACATTTGGAAGAAAAACATTTTATGCCACTTTCTATAAATGTATAAAGTGCTAAAATATAAGCTGCAGTGAGTGTGTATCTTCTGCTGAAAACGGCCATCAACATTGTTGCTATTTAAAAGATAATGTTCCTATCTTGGTCATGAAATATGTCCATGAAAAATAAATAATGTATTTAATGTCATGTTAGTATACAATGTTAATTAGCTATATTCTGTACACTATTTAATTTTTATATTACAAAAAGCAGCTTTATAATATTTTAAACCCCAAATATATGAGTTATAAAATATGGTATCTCTTACTGAGAAAACATAAAAAATATCTTTCTTTCTTTCTTTTCCTTTCTTTCTTTTTTTTTCCTTATAGCTCTTGGTATGGTTTACATTAGAAAAAACAGATGTGAAAATTAGAGTAAGCGTATGGATTAGAAACTCACTGAAAATCTAATGTTTTCTTTTTTGTGGATTCAATTGATTACTTCAGTCATGGTTATGTAATATGTGTCTCTAAAGTATAGGTTCTATGTAATGTATTATCTCCTCTGGGGGAGCAATAATATTGGATCTTTTAAGGAAATACTTTCTCTTCTCAGTAACTAGGTACAGAATAACAAACAAAAGTTCTAACTTAATTTTGTGAAATAATGGGGTTAATTTATCATAGAACCCAAAACACCCAGTATTACCAATTTTTTAAGTATTTTACAATGTTTATCCTCACTTTTCCATCTGCAAGGGATGTGAGGGATTTGGGGGCTAATCCTTAAAATTATCATCTGCAGAATTAAATCTAGGTTTTGACATTTCTTTTACATATTAGAAAACCCTCCTCTATTCCGATGTAAGAGCAGGTAGGAGCTTGCTTGAAGCTTTCTGGACTAGTCTCTCAGTAAAGCTGTATCCTCAGAGGAAAGACCTAATAGTAGCACAGTTACTTTATTATTGTAAAACTTCCTCAGAATCCCATTCAAATCCCTAACATTCTAATGTGCAGCCCAGAATTTTAAAACATTTTATTTGTTTCTTTCCTGAACTTAGGCTCAACAGAGTACCCTTGGTGGTATTGTTCATTCAGTATTGACATCTTGAAGTGGACACTGCCTTGAGTGCACATAGAATGCTGATTGGCAATATGTCTGTTTTGCTTTCTTTGCATATAGTCACCCTTTATATTTAGTTTCAATTGGCTAATGCCAGAAATGCAGCACACACATTTCACTATCTGGTTATGAGAACAAAAAGCACACAAACAAACAAAAACCTCACCACATTCTATAAAGTTTAAACTATCGTTCAGGATGCTTATCTCGTGCATAAGATGGTCCCTCATACTCTACATTCTAATTAAGTAGAGCAGTAAATCAAAGCATGCTGGATGTTTTGTGAGGAACAGCTGGATTAAGATGTGCTTGAGAATAGGGGCTGATGTCCTGGATGTCTTTTGGCAGGCTGCCTGCACGGGTGCAGCTACAGAGTACTGGAATGCTTGATAATTTCAGGGCAAGTTCGTTTTCCATGGCTTACAACCTGCTTAATGCAGGGAAGAAAGCTTGTAACTGTTTTGCCATCTCATCAGTATGTGATATGGAATAATCACAGTGGTTACCTAACAGTGATGGAAAGCCTGAGCAGCGAAGGAAAGGGGGATTGCAAATCTGACTCAACGTGGGCATTTCAGGTTTGGAAATATGTGCTACCTACTAAAATGAGCTATCGACTAATTCAGGAAGAAATGTTATATGGGCTTAATGTTCATCTTCATCCACACTATAATGAGAAGGATTAGACTGGCTTCCATATGTGGAATATTTATTTCAGCAATACAAGAAAATGTATTTCCCTAATAATTTTTTTCTGTATGCACAAGGCCCTAAATTTTACAGATGTGATTAATGTTTTAATTTGCTGTTCTAGTTGGATACAAGTTTACCATACAATATAAATTACTTACAAAGAAATTTGCTTATATGGAGTTTAATTCATAAGCTGTTTAACCACCTTGTGTGGTATTGCTGCTATTTCTTTATGGGACTCTGCAGCTATGCAGCTTATTTTAAAAATAAAAGCAATCATCCTGTAAAATGTTTTTTAATCATTTAAACTGAAATATTAGGGAAAGATAACATACACACAAATGATTGTCATTTAGTTAAAATTGAAAATAAAACAAAAAACCCAAGCCTGAACAATTAAATCCTGGCTACATTTAAAAAAATTCAAAGCTAGCCAGATATATTTAGTGTTCAGAAGCCTGATATGTTTAATGTTCACTTTTCAATTCTCTTGTTATTTAGTCATTTAGTATTCTTTGGCATGCATTTAGTATAGGGTGGGCAAATAAAATACTGGTAAATATGATGCAGGACCTCGTTTCCTTCCAAATTAATTCTCACCCCGTTTCTCTCAGAATAAATAATGCATTTTTTAGAAATGGAAGATCATGTTAAAATAGCACTAGCCCACCTCTTTAACTCTTCTCAGCTTGAGCTCCATAAAAGGTGTCTATATGAATTAATTATTATGTGTGAATTTAGGTTCTTTCATTTGTAGTAGAAAGTAACATCAGTATTTTCTTTATTACATTTTATTGTGAGGGCCCATCACATAATATATTTTGAAATGCAGTGAAAACTTTAAAATTAAAAATTTATATTTGTTTTTGCTATTAGTACAAATAAGATTTTCATTCGAATACCAAAGAAGACCACTGCTGGAAGGTGAATGATCACAAGAAATATCAGTCAATATGGGACAAAGGGACAGATCCAGGTGTTGTGGGACCTGATGCATATACAATTTCTGAGAAAGGGACCCTCGCCCTCTTAAATAACAAAAGAGTCCAAAATTGTGCTTACAAACTTACGTGAAAAAGTGAATATTCATTTAGAATGAGAAAACAAATCGCAACAAACTGCTGGATGCTTGAAATACAGGTCCTGTTCTAGTTTAATTGAGGCAGTTTACTAGAAATGCTCACATAATAATGCAACTTGAATGCAATCACTCTACTCCTCCCCACCTAGAACTCTCCCCAGCTCTCAGTCATTCTCCTGCCCTCTCAAAATGGCCCGGAGAGTTAATCATTCATTTTACCTGGAGTCGGCTTCTGGTGGGAACTTACGTTGGTAAGCACAATATGGATCTTCTTTAGTTTTCTGTTTTAATACTTCATTTGGTGCTTCGTAGGCTGTATAATAATGAAAAGTTGCTTAGAATCAAAGAAATTGTAACAAAAAGAAAGATACGTATGAAAAAGAAACAAAGGGGAGCTGTATAATACTAAGTAGCTTGAAGAGAGGAAATCGTATTTTCCCAAGGTGCTTACGGATTAAATGAGTGAGATGAATCATAAGCATACAAGAAGAGCAGGTGCCCATGCCTCACTGGTTCCAGGTGTATCATTGTCCAGGTCATGTGTAATTAAATCCAGAGCACATAGTTATCACTCGATTCCATTTACAATGGGACAATTTGCATACTATATTTTAATAGATAGTCTGGAAAGTAAATTTTCTGAGAAAATGTCTTACTCCCTTTAATGAGATCTAGAGCACAATGACTGCGGCTTGAGTTGCACTGTTATTGATTTCGTTAAATGCATTTTCTTTTCCTGGCTTTCTTTTTTTTTTTTAATTAATTTATTTATTTTTGACTGTGTTGGGTCTTCATTGCTGCATGCGGGCTTTCTCTAGTTGGCGGCGAGCAGGGGCTACTCTTAATTGCGGTGCGCAGCTTCTTACTGTGGTGGCTTCTCTTGTTGTGGAGCATGGGCTCTAGGCGCATGGGCTTCAGTAGCTGCAGCACGCAGGCTCAGTAGTTGTGGCTCACGGGCTCTAGAGCACAGGTTCAGTAGTTGTGGCGCACAGGCTTAGTTGCTCCACGGCATGTGGGATCTTCCCGGACCAGGGATTGTACCCGTGTCCCCTGCATTGGTAGGCATATTCTCAACCACTGCACCACCCGGGAAGCCCCTTTCCTGGCTTTCTTTTCTCCAATGCCGTTTGTTTTTACTGAAGTCCACTTTCGGAGTTCTTGCTATTTCGTTAATCGGGAACAGAAATAACAAGGATAATTTAAGCCCCATGGAATCCAAAATTAATAGTCACATATTTAGCTTTTTTTTTACATTAAAAAGTAAAAACTTCCCAAAGTGTCAAAGTAACCAAATATTCTCTAGAAAAGCCTCTATCAAATAGTTGCAAAGGAATATAGAAATCTGGAATTTTTTTGTTCTGAATATAATAAAGCTTTACAGTTAGATTTTAACTTTTTAGCATGACCAGTATATTGTAAATAAACCATGAAATTTCCCACACTGAAAATATCTGATCATTTTATTAAGTTTAAGAAGATTAGTGTTCTCTGTTTTTTTTTTTAAAATCTATTTTTTATTTAAGTATAGCACAGGGAACTATATTCAATATCCTGGGATAAACCATAATGGAAAAAAAGATTAAAAAGAATGTATATATGTGTTCTCTGCATTAATGTATGAAAATCTCTGATTTTACTACTTGTCCTTGGACCTCAAAAGACCAGGGAATGTAGTGTGTGAGAGGGGAAGAGAAAGACTCGAACCCCAGATTCAGGGAGGAAGGTTGCCATGCAAGCAGGTAGAAATCAGAAACAGGTGAAGGGCATAAAGAACAGTATATTCCAACTCAAAAGGAATATTTTTCTTTTTCGTTTTTGGCCTGTGTATAGCAGTCTAGCCATTATCAGCTTGAGTATTATGTCAGTTCAGCATTAACTGCATCACCTTCTTAAGGGGGGCACAGGGAGAAGCATGTTTCTGAATTCGAATTTTATAGCCAAAAAGCACAGTCCACTAAGTACACTTTTTCAAGGAAGGCCATTATTAAGTAAAAAAGGTATTTAGGTCCTGCAGTACTTGAATTATTGAAAATTGAATTGACCTTTTTGTAGTCTTCCTTATTAGGTACACTGTAACAATGAGTATCAGAACAAGAGCAAACTATTTACAATAGCCAGGACATGGAAACAACGTAAGTGTCCATCAACAGATGAATGGATAAAGAAGATGTGGCACATATATACAATGGAATATTACTCAGCCATAAAAAGCAACGAAATTGAACTATTTGTACTGAGGTGGATGGACCTAGAGTCTGTCATACAGTGTGAAGTCAGTCAGAAAGAGAAAAACAAATACCATATGCTAACTCACATATATGGAATCTGAAAAAAAAAAAAAAGATTCTGAAGAACCTAGGGGCAGGACAGGAATAAAGATGCAGACCTAGAGAATGGACTTGAGGACACAGGGAAGGGGAAGGGTAAGCTGGGACGAAGTGAGAGAGTGGCATGGACGTATATACACTACCAAATGTAAAATAGATAGCTAGTGGGAAGCAGCCGCATAGCACAGCGAGATCAACTCGGTGCTTTGTGTCCACCTAAAGGGGTGGGATATGGAGGGTGGGAGGGAGATGCAAGAGGGAAGAGATATGGGGAGATAAGTATATGTATAGCTGATTCACTTTGTTATAAAGCAGAAACTAACACACCATTGTAAAGCAGTTATACTCCAATAAAGATGTTTAAAAAAAAAGAACAAGAGCAAAGTAGATTTTTGTGAAAACTTAATAATAGAAATGTATTGAATACTTACTATATCCCAGACATTCTTTTAAGCACTTTAAATGTATTAAGACATTTAGTTCTCAAAATATTATTTTTATTCATTTTACTGATGACAAAACTGAAGCTCAGAGAGGTTAAGGAAATTTCCCAAGTTATAAGCTAGTAAATAGTCGTAAATCCAGGATTTGACCAGAAAGTCTAGCAGCAGAGTCCAAACTCTTCTATACTACCTCTTTGTAAGATACTGAGGACTTAACTCTTCAAATCTTGAGTACATTACAGTAGAGGCCAACTCAAACATGCAGACCAAACCCAGAAAATATTGAACTGATTATGTTAAAACAGTTCTATTCAGATTTGTTTTCTGGTTCAATATTTTTCCTTCTAATGATACAGCTTCTGTACATCTAAGGATGAACATTTAAAAACATACTTTGTGGTGCTGAAAGACTGACTCATATGTGTTTGCCCAAGTCTATTTTTATGATGAAGCCCTTGATAGCTATTCACTTTGCATCTTCTTGCTTGTAGGTAGTACCTTTTACCAAAACATTAAAACAACTTTGTACCACCTATATTTCAGCAAATCATTAACATAACTTAAGTGTACAAACTCAATGATTTAGTAGAAACATAAGAGTAGGATTCTAGCATTTGTGTATATAATGTAAGATCCATTATTTTTTAAACAAAAATTTAAGGACTCCACAAATACAATGCAAACAGAAATGGAAACATTTCAAAACAATTCATTCAAAACAATTCATTTTGAATTCAGCAACGGTTTAGAATTAACCCTACTTGACTTTGTTCACCTAATTAATAAACATTTATTCATAACCTTTGACATCTTTCTATTGTGATGGAGAACAAGGATTAGAATTAAAAAATAACTATTGGTCCTGTTTGATTTATTACTTATTTATATATTACATATGGTACTGTCTTGTTTCAAAAAGAGGGTTATGTAATATGATTCTTTATATCTTCTTCTTTCTATGATTGAGAAAGAATAGAATGCAGATTGTCCTAGCTAGAGACATGGAAAAGTTATAAATTGGCTTAAAATAAAAAAAAAATTTTAAACTTGATTCACCTGTTATGACTTCTATGTATGACAGTAAGAAATTGCCAAATTTCTGTGGGATATACAGGTGATCCACAGAATAAAGGAGAAGTAGGGGATATGGAACTTTACACAATAAACTTAAAACCTATTTGGAAAAAAAATGGCTCACATATGAAGCAACCTGAGATTGTTGCAAAACAGCATGCAGTAGCGTGAGACGTGGGGAAGAGCTGCTTAGAAAACAGCCTATACGTGTGGTAAAGGAATGGTCTCAGTCGTTGTGGGTTTCTCAAGCATGTGAAGTTTCAGCTGGTCCTTGGGAAAAAAGGATACCTACTGATTGACAGGGAAGGACTGGGAGAGAATTCCAGGTGGAAAAATAGTGAACTTGAGGGCATGGTGTCAGCAACTTGTAGACTTCAATTGTGTGTAGGCAGTTACTATAGCCTTTATAAGTGTGTATTTAAGTTCAATGATATGACAAAATAAATTATATTATCTCTTCAATGAATATAGTTAACTTATTTGTTTTCACTTGAAAACAAATAACTTTGGAGAGTTCCACCAGTGCATTCAGTGCAATGCAAAGAAATAAATAACTAAAGGTAAAATCTACCATACTATTTATATGAAAGCTAAACATTATTTTAACATCTAGTCTAGTGTTGGGGTACTAGTTTTAAATTGTTTTGTGATTGAGAAATGCATGTTATTAACAGAAACTTAACCTAAATACAAGAGCTTAATAGGGCTGGAGAAATCAACTGTGATGCTTTAGTGGATTATAAAAAGATTTAATGATCAGTGACTGATTCCTATTTCCTTTTTCATTACTGGTAACATAGCAATGAAATTGCTGCCAGAACTGCTTTCTGTAACTTTACTAAGAATCATTGTTTTTTAAAAAAAGACAAAATGAGATTAAGATTATTTGTTTGGCTGTATAAGCTTTGCTTGACCCTGTTTAGAGTCACTTCGGGGATCTGCAAGTTTTTATTCCAAAGTTATGCCATTTGAAACCCTTCGGTGGCATAAACATTCCATTATATAGAAAAGCAGACATATATACAAACTTAACTTGGCAGAAATATATGTTTGCAGCCGACAGACTGTGCACAGTAAGCCCAGAATGAAATATAATCAGGGGTCTGATGCTTAAATGGTAAGAAGACTGTGGTCTCCTTAAAAAGTGATGAAAATGTTTTCCCTTAGAAATCAATTACAAAGTAAAAGGGGGTGGAGGAAGCGCCACTGTTTTCTCTGGAAATGTGTGTTTAATAATTGTTGAATGTTTGTTTTTTATAGAAAAACTACCAAAACAAATTAAATGTATCTTTTGCATTTTGAAGGCCCTGTACATTAAGACAGGGAGTTGAAAGATTCTACAGACTGACCACTCAGAAATCGTCAACACACTCTCTCTCCATCAGTAAACTTGCCACATTCTCAGGCCTGGTGCTCAGCCTTTCAGGATCAGTAATTTGTTTTGGTCAACACACCAAGAGTTCATGGGTCCCACACAGCTGGATACCCATTTATTACTTTCACAGAGAATGCTTTGTTAAACATCAAATGACAATTTATTCATTTACAATGAAAAATACAAATGTTGATCAATCCAGATTTCTCCAGTTGGCCTAACCAAAGCTTTTTCTCATTTTAGCAACGCTTCTGCATGGGAGGCTGAATTATTAGAGTCTCTTGGTTTCCTCCTACAGATGACTAATGACATCTGTTGTGACAGGTTTTCCTAGTTTAAAGGCAAACTAATCAACCTGTTTTTGCATGGTTATCCTTATACAGCACCAGTGATACCTAGGACAGTTTTTCAAGTTTATTTTTTCCTGGATATATGTGTGTATATATATATATATATATATATATATATATATAACACTATAAAATGAGTAGGCATTAGGGATCCAAATAATTGATGAGACATGTCTGTTTAATTACAGGTACATTAATGTGATACAGAGAATATACATTCGACATAGAACATTTCCTCCATGTATTAAAAGAGGAATATGGAAATCGTTTGTTGAAATTCACTAGGCAACAAACAGATGGATAATATTTGTTATTAATATAAGTGGGAGATAAATTCAATTAGCATTTATGCTTATATACTCAGCTTGCTTACCTTCAGCTGGGAATTCCCCCACCCAAATGATACACTAGGTACCCCTCCAAACCTTCTCCCAGAATCAAGCTAATCCAATTGTAGTAACCTCTTACCATGTCCAATGTTGGTCCAGAGGTAAACACTTGGCCCTAGCCTGATCTACCACAGTCCATTTTTTGAGTATTTGGGACTTGAAGTACTCTCTTTCTTTTTCTGGTGGCTAAAGCTGTAAAATGTATACCTTGGGAACTGTCAGTGGCCACGTGGAAAGTGCAGGTCTGCAAAGAGAGAGTGCGTATAGCATGTATAAAGAATCAAAGAAAATAAATTAAGAAAGAGTGTCCTAGAAGCATTAAAATTCCTGATTCTACTTGCCTTTGAGGTTCAAATCCCTGAGCTTCCTGTAGGAGTTTTGATTTTCATTCTGAGTATGAAATTTTGAGACAGAAAACTCCCTCATTCGCTACACTTTTGTTTAGTTTCCATTAACTGGAACCAGAATTTTTTTTTAATAATAAAAGGAAAATTATTTGGAAATATTGAGATTTATTTTTTAGCCAGATAAAATCAAAGAAACTTAGTGATAAAAAATAAACATTTGTAATAGAAAGAAAAATATATTGTAAGTTATATAGCATTTTCTTGATTCATTAAGGGGCCTTGGTCATTGACAATTAGTATAAAAACCGTGTAATTCCATATAAAAACTCATTATTTGTGCCTGTATATTGGTACCCGAGGGAGACATATATACTCCTATATGTATAGGAGTATTAATTTTCAATGACATATCGATTTTTATCTCTTATAATGGAAAACATTGCATTAGTAAGATAATATCTAATTACTACTAGAATCCTAAAGGAGTTATCATCGCCAATATTTTCCTAATAACAGTCCTAAGTAGGGTATTTGTTTTTACTCATAATCAGTAAGCATATTTTCTAAATGTGCACTATTTCCAAAGCACTCATCTAGATGTTGAGGGTGAGATGTAAAATGAAATGCATAATCTTTAAGAAGAAATGAAAGATGGCTGGATGTGCTTCCATATATGTAAAAAATATATATAGCTTAACACACAAACAACTATTTATTAGAATGTTTAAAGCATCTAAATTCTCAATGAAACATTGATGAATATGGAGTGGGTTTAAGTATGTGTTCTGCAATAAAAGCTTTTGTAATATTTTGAATGAAGAGAAAGACATTTGAGGGTCCACTATGCATTTTATGTAACTATATACGTGGATTTAGTTACTGTTTCAGATGGGAATGTTAACCTAAAGAATCAGTCTCAGTTAGAAATGCCTTCTCCCAACTCAAAACACCAGGCTGCCCTTCTTTGCCTAAAACACCTTTTCCCCATCCCACCCCACCCTTAACTCTCACCTTGTCTAACTCCTGCACATTCTTCATATCCCAGTTGAAGGATCCCTCTTCCAAAAGCCTGTCATTAGCTTCCTAAAACTGAGTTAGATGCCCCTCGGAGGACAGTCACTTCTGATCTCATGCCGGGGCATTCTCACTGAGTCGAAATGCCTGTTTGCTAATCATTCTCTCCTCAATAGATTGTAAATTCCTATTCCTGCAGAGTAGAAATTGTGTTCATTTTGAACACAGTATCATCAGAGATTAGCACAGTGCACAGTGTATAGTTTCTCAATAATAAATAAAGCAGAGATAAATGCACTTAGGGATTTTATATAAAAATTATCCAATAGGTGGGTCATAGAAAAGAAGATGGAAAAATAGTTAAAGAAAGTCTGAGAAAACCCAAGGTTGTTTTCTCAAATCAAAAATTGAAGCTAAGGGTTTGGTTATAATACGGAATCATAGAATAAATGAATATATTAGGCGGGAGGGATCTTATATTACTTAAATTACCTCTCAAATGATAGGCAATAGTGAGATGTGGCATGATATTTGTTGGGGAAATTGTAAACCTAAAATAAATTGCACCATGCTTCCTGGCCTGTATAGCATACCGATATGGAAGTCATGACTGGGGACAAGATATTTCACACCAGTAACTAAGTGTAAACATGGTGTTCTTGCTTCTACTAATGCTCATAACTATGCACTTATCCGCTTTGGTTGGAAAAAGGAATAACTTTTCATATAAATTATTGTTAATAATACCTTAATGAACAGTGTGTCCCCTCTTAATTTTTTTTCAGAGTAAATTCTTTTTATTCAGAAAAGGCTATTGAATGAAAAGATTATTCTGCCTGATTTATGGGGCTTTTAAATAGCAGACAACCCTTCCAATCAGGAAGCAGGACGGTGATTTTTAAGATTCACGGCCTGTAACGAGGACACAGCACTGAGTTGTCATCACACACAGATTAGAAATAAACTGCAATAACTTCCTTTTATATTTTTGTTCTGTTTACATAGTGTAAAACCACATTATTTTATATAAGTATTAATTGATTATCCCTAATAAAGATTATTTTTAAAGAGGGCAAAACAGGAGAGTTGGCCTCAAATAATAAGGGAAAAATATTGAACTTGGTTAATTATTTCTGTTAACCACTTATCTTCAAGTGTGAATAACTTTACACAGGTATTATACTAAATGTATATTAATTCTATCTACTGATCATGTGTGTTTATATGATAATGTGTAGTTAGAATTATACCTATGTAAATGGACAAATAGACATTGATGTATTTTAATTATGGAAAATATTAAGCATTAGAAAATATAAATTATCTACTAAACACACATTTTATACCACCCAGCTTCAGAAATAAACTTTAAAATTATTAGAAACCCCTGTGTTTGTCTGAACCCTCACTCTGCCCCCAAATTAACTTCCATTCTGAATTTGCACCCCTTTATATTTGTTAAAAATATGTTTAACATATAGCATTGGCTATATGTTTTTTTGTTTGGGGTTTTTTTTACAAATTTATTTATTTATTTTTGGCTGCGATGGGTCTTCTTTGCTGCGTACAGGCTTTTCTCTGGTTGCGGTGAGCGGGGGCTACTCTTCGTTGCGGTGCTCGGGCTTCTGACTGAGGTAGCTTCTCTTGTTGTTGAGCATGGGCTCTAGGCACGCGGGCTTCAGTAGCTGTGGCACGTGGGCTCAGCAGTTGTGGCTTTCGGGCTCTAGAGTGCAGGCTCAGTAGTTGTGGCGCACGGGCTTAGTTGCTCCTCAGAAGCAGGGATCTTCCCAGACCAGGGCTCAAAGCAGTGTCCCCTGCATTGGCAGCCTGATTCTTAACCACTGTGCCACCAGGGAAGTCCCTGGCTATATGTTTTTAAATGAACATGACTCATACTACAAAAATGTTTGAGCATCTTACTCTTTGCACTAAACATTCTATATTTGAAAATCTGAGACTTGTGGCTCCATATATTTACTTTTGCCACTTAATGACATTCCATTTTATGCCAAATTTTATTTAAAATGCACTTGTTTTATTTTAATTTTAAAATATTATAAACACTGATATTATTCTAATATATGCCTTGTGTGCACACACACGTGAAAATGTCTTTAGAGTGTATACCTTGATTGAAGTTGCTAAGAATTTGAAACTTCATCTGTGTTTGATATTGTTAAATTGGTTCTAAGTGATTTTAACAATTTACACTCCTATCAGTTGTAAATAAAAGTGACTCTTTTATATCCTTGAGAACACTTGATATTTTCAGAATACCAATTCTTTGCCGTATCTATTGGATGTGAAATAATATCCCATTGGACCATTTCTTGACTACTGGGGGCGGGGAAAGGGGGTTGGAGAGGTTCAGATTTCTTCTTTTTTTAAATTCTATTTTATTTTATTTTGGAATGTAGTTGATTTACAATGTTGTATTAATTTCAGATGTACAGCAAAGTGACTCAGTTATACATATACATATATCCATTATTTTTCAGATTATTTTCCCATATTGGTTATTAAACAATATTGAGTAGAGTTCCCTGTGCTATACAGTAGGTTGTTTATTATATATTTTATATACAGTAGTGTGTATATGTTAATCCCCAACTCTTAATTTATCCTTCCCCTGCCACATTTCCCTTTGGTAACCATAAGTTTGTTTTTGAAATTTGTGAGTCTTGTTTCTGTTTTGTAAATAAGTTCACTTGTATCATTTTTTTAAGATTCCACATATAAGTTATATCATATGATATTTGTCTTTCCCTATCTAACTTACTTCACTTAGTATGCTAATCTCTAGGTCCATCCATGTTGCTGCAAATGGCATTATTTCATTCCTTTGTGGCTGAGTAACATTCCATTTATATATGTAGCACATCTTCTTTATCCACCCCTCTGTCGATGGACACTTAGGTTGCCTCCACGTCTTGGCTATTGTAAATAATAGTGCTGCAATGAATATTGAGGTGCATGTATCTTTTCAAATTATGATTTTCTCTGGATATGTGCCCAGGAGTGGGATTTCTGGGTCATATGGTTGTTCTAGTTTTAGTGTCTTAAGGAATCTTCATACTATTCTCCATAGTATTTGTATCAATTTACACTCCCACCAAAAGTGTAGGAGGATTCCCTTTTCTCCACACCCCCTCTAGAGTTTATTGTCTGTAGACTTTTTGATGATGGCCATTCTGATTGGTATGAGGTGATACCTCATTGTAGATTTGATTTGCATTTCTCTAATAATTAGTGATGTTGAGCATCTTTTCAAGAGCTTTTGACCATCTGTGTCTTCTTTGGAGAAATGTCTGTTTAGATCTTCTGCACATTTTTTGATTGTGTTGTTTGATTTTTTGATATGGAGCCTCATGAGTTGTTTGTATATTTTGGAGATTAATCCCTTGTCAGTCACTTTGTTTGCAAATATTTTCTCCCATTCAGTGGGTTGTCATTTCATTTGTTTTATGGTTTCCTTTGCTGTGCAAAAGCTTTTAAGTTTAATTAGGTTACATTAGTTTATTTTTATTTTTATTTGCATTACTCTAGGAGGTGGATCCAAAAAGATATTGCTGTGATTTATGTCAAAAAGTGTTCTCCTAGATTTTCCTCTAAGACTTTTATAGTGTGCGGTCATACATTTAGGTTGTTAATCCATTTTGAGTTTATTTTTGTGTATGGTGATAGGGAGTGTTCTAATTTCATTCTTTTACATGTAGCTGTCCAGTTTTCCCAGCACCATTTATTGAAGAGACTGTCTTTTCTCCGCTATATATATCCTTGCCTCCTTTGTCATAGATTAGTTGACCATAGGTGGGTGGGTTTATCTCTGGGCTTTCTATCCTGTTGAATTGATGTATATTTCTATTTTTGTGCCAGTACCATAATGTCTTGATTACGGTAGCTTTGTAGTGTGGTCTAAAGTCAGGGAGTCTGATTCCTCCAGCCCCATTTTTTTCCCCTCAAGATTGCTTTGGCTATTCAGGTTCTTTTGTGTCTCCATAAAAAATGTAAGATTTTTTTGTTCTAGTTCTGTAAAAAATGCCATTGGTAATTTGATAGGGATTGCACTGAATCTGTAGATTGCTTTGGGTAGTATAGTCATTTTCACAATATTGATTCTTCCAATCCACGAACATGGTATATCTCTCGATCTGTTTGTATTGTCTTTGATTTTTTCATCAGTATCTTATAGTTTTCTGTGTACAGGTCTTTTTCCTCCTTAGATAGGTTTATTCCTAGGTATTTTATTCTTTTTTGTTGCAGTGGTAAATGGGATTGTTTCCTTAATTTCTCTTTCTGATCTTTCATTGTTAGTGTATATGAATGCAAGAGATTTCTGTGCATTAATTTTGTATCCTATGACTTTACTAAATTCATTGATGAGCTCTAGTAGTTTCCTGGCGGCATCTTTAGGATTTTCTATGTATAGTATCATGTCATCTGTAAACAGTGACAGTTTTACTTCTTCTTTGCCAATTTGGATTCCTTTTATTTATTTTTCTTCTCTGATTGCCATGGCTAGGACTTCCAAAACTATGTTGAATAAAAGTGGTGAGAATGGATCTACCTTGTTGACTTTGATGAAATGCTTTCAGCTTTTCACCACTGAGAATGATGTTACTGTGGGTTTGTCATATATGACCTTTATTATGTTGAGGTAAGTTCCCTCTATGCCCACTTTCTGGAGAGTTTTTATCATAAATGGGTGTCGAATTTTGTCAAAAGCTTTTTCTGCATACATTGACATGATTATATCGTGTCTTTTCTTCAGTTTGTTAATGTGGTATATCACACTGATTGATTTGTGGATACTGATGCATACTTGCATCCCTGGGATAAATCCCATTTGATCATGGTGTATGATCCTTTTAACGTATTGGATTTGGTTTGCTAGTATTTTGTTAAGGATTTTTGTGTCTATGTTCATCGGTGATACTGGCCTGTAATTTTCTTTCTTTGTTGCGTCTTTGTCTGGTTTTGGTATCAGGGTAATGGTGGCCTCAAAGAATGAGTTGGGAGCGTTCCTTCCTCTGTAATTTTTTGGAAGAGTTTCAGAAGGACAGGTGTTAATCGGATTTCTTCTTCTTTTGTGAGTTACCTTCTCAAATGAATTGTGCTTTTTTTAAAAAAAATAGTGTTTTTTGTTTATTGATTTCTATCAGTTCTTTATATGCTCTAGATGTGAGTTTTTTGTCTCATATATGCCCTGCATATATTTCTACCAGTCTGTCAATTCTTTTTGCTTGATATAAAGTTAATATGCAATCTTCTTTGAAGTTTTCTACTAAAATTACTAAAGTTTTGCTTTTCATAGTATTTAATACATTGGTTTTTTGTTGTTATAAAACAGGTTTCTAAATTTTTATATGAATCAACTAACATTTTTGGCACCAGTGATTGAATATTTTACCTCTTCCCCATGAATTTTCAGTACCAAACCTGATATAAAGGAGGGGGAGAAAATCTTAAAATACCAATTCATAGATTTATATACATTTTAAGCTGAAACAAGAAAAATGAGGATTGAAGATATCGTGATTGCTTTGGCAAAACTAAAAATTCCTGGATAAGACACTAATAACTTTCTAGCCATGAAGACCATGACATTGAGACAAATATAGAAATTTGAAGCACTGAGGCAGCAAAGTTGAAATGCATTATGTATTGATGAAAATTAGGACTGTTTTAGGATACTTCATGTACTTCATTTTTTTTCAGAAAATTCTTCAATTTTACCTTGGTTTTTAAATTACTAAAAGGAAGAGAAAAGATACTCTTTAAGGAAATTTTGCAAAAAACAAAAAGAAAAAAACTTTAGTGACAGCACATAAGTAACAATGAGCATCCATTACAGTAAGTTAACTTGCTCCTGGTGGGAAATCTGACATTATAGCTAGTTTCTAAGGCATCTGTTAAAAAAAAATCCTGTAACGTGCCCTTTTAAAATTGAGTTTGTGGAAAAGAAAGCAGTAATTTCCTACCACAGCTTAAAATATTATCATTAAATTAATATGTTTAGCTATTACCTCTCATTTCTACCCTGTTCCATTTTGTATAAGCATGAAGAAACAGCAAAATCAATTATGAGAAAGCATCTTAAATTAAAAAAGCAAAGAAAGGAGTTGGATAATTGGGTAAAGTTATCAGAAAAATATAAATAAATTTATTGTGTATTTGTGTAGAAATATTGAAATTAATATGGAAATTTTTTATTATGATGCTCAGCCTATTAAGAAATGTAACCAATAAGATACATATGCTTTTTAATATACTCATATACTCATATGAGACTGATTTTGAGGCATAGTGTTCTTGAACACCAAAATAAAGTAAAATATTTCATTGAGATGCATGCATGTTATGACATGTGGCCCTGCATAGATTTATTACTTAAGCTATGATCAGAAACAATCATTTGAAATTACCATTATTTGAAAAATTACAAGACTAATATCCACACACAGATGTTTGTCCATATATTGGCAATCGTGTTGTTATAATTTCTTCCAAATGATTCTTTGAATTTTGTGGTATTTGAATTAGTCAGTGGGACTAATGTTTGATATCTTTTGAGCTAAGGTCCTTACAATAGTTTTCTTTCAAGTCATTAGAATTATTGGAAAAAATTGACAAAAGTGGATTAATTAACAACAGATTTCCCTTTTTCTCACAGCAACTTTAGAATATTTAGCAATTTGTCTACCGGAAGAGTTATGTATTGCCCCATTAAATAGATGTGAACATACTTAGTTGGTTATAGCCACATTAATATTATAGAACATGATAGAAATATGTTGATAATGTATCATCCTACTCCAAACATTTGTTCTGTGGCAGTTATTTTATTTTTGTCACCATTGAAAATATATTGGGCAATAAAATTTTGTTAAATGGGCAGATGCCCCACCAATCCACTGCAAAGAGATTTCTTCAGTCACTTAGAAAGGCATTCCTAGTTCTTAACTGACAGGGTCATAGTGAGAATTAAATGGAAATAATTCACAAACGTCAATAAGGACTAAAGTACTTATTATAATTAATATTGTTTTAAAATCAGTTAAAACAAAATGAAAGATAAACTGTTATTCATAAAACTATGATTCCTTCCAAAATTACATTAGTTTTTTTCTTCTTAGCCCAAGTACTTATCTATATACATATGTAGACATACTGTCTTGTAGTTACAATTTTGTATTAAGCTTAAAAATACATATTTTATGAAAAATTTTCTTTGTTGCTAAATAGACTTTATAAGTTTCATATTTAATGTCTATATATCAAATAATATGTGAAGGTTGCTATTTGCTTTTTGAATACTTAACATCTTATCACAAATAATTCTGCCATATTTTCCTTCCACCTCACCATCATTAGGGTGACTCATGACTTTAAAATTAATTTTGGGAGAAAAACAATGTCACTTGATTGTTGTTTAAATTGTAATCTATCTGATAACACTTAATGTTAAGCATATTCTCTTCTGTCTGTATACTAATTATATTTATATTATGTGAATTGTTGCTTCATGTCATTTGTCCTTTGGATTTGCTGCTATGTATTTATCTATAATATATTTGAATGTATTTCTTATCAATTATGTAAATGATTTATATAACATAATAAAACCTGTGGCCATAATTGCTATAAATATTTTTTATGCAGGCCATATTCCTTTTTATTCTGAAAACTTATAGCATAGTCTTAATTTCTATATAGTAAAGCCTGTCTACCTTTTGCTTTCTAAATTCTGCTATCACTTCAAAGCTGAAAATTGCCATCACTTAGGAGAGCTTATAAATGTTAAAGTATATTTCCTTCATTTTGTGATTTAAACATTTAAAATACTAACTCAATATAATTAGAATGTATCTGGTATTTATCTATATGTGGAATTCCCAATTTTAGTTCATTTAAAGAACCCTACATAAATGATTTCTTGTTTTTTCTATTATACTCTGACTTTCTCATTTCAAGATATGATAAATGTACAATAGAACCTAATTTAAAATTTTTATTCTATTTATTTCTATATCTATTTTTTAACATCTTTATTGGAGTATAATTGCTTTACAATGGTGTGTTAGTTTCTGCTTTATAACAAAGTAAATAAGTTATGCATATACATATATCCACATATCTCTTCCCTCTGCGTCTGCCCCCCATCCACCCTCCCTATCCCATCCCTCTAGGTGGTCACAAAGCACCAAGTTCATCTCCCTGTGCTATGTGGCTGCTTCCCACTAGCTATCTATTTTACATTTGGTAGTGTATATATGTCCATGCCACTCTCTCAATTTGTCCCAGCTTACCCAACCCCCTCCCCGTGTCCTCAAGTCCATTCTCTAGTAAGCCTGCGTCTTTATTCCCGTCTTGCCCCTAGGTTCTTCATGACCATTTTTTTTCTTTTTTTTTAGATTCCATGTATATGTGTTAGCATACAGTATTTGTTTTTCTCTTTCTGACTTACTTCACTCTTTATGACAGACTCTAGGTCCATCCACCTCACTACAACTAACTCAATTTTGTTTCTTTTTATGGCTGAGTAATATTCCATTGTATATATGTGCCACGTCGTCTTTATTCATTCATCTGTTGATGGACACTTAGGTTGCTTCCATGTCCTGGAATCCTTTTAATGTGCCATTTGATTGTGTTTGCTAGTATTTTGTTCCTTGAAAAACTGAGGAACCTCCATTCTGTTCTCCATAGTAGGCGTGTCAATTTACATTCCCACCAACAGTGTAAGAGGGTTCCCTTTTTTTCACACCCTCTCCAGCATTTATTGTACGCAGATTTTTTGATGATATCCATTCTGACTGGTGTGAGATGATATCTCATTGTAGTTTTGATTTGCATTTCTCTAATGATTAATGATGTTAAGCATTCTTTCATGTGTTTGTTGGCAATCTGTATATCTTCTTTGGAGAAATGTCTATGTAGGTTTTCTGCCCATTTTTGGATTGGGTTGTTTGTTTTTTCGATATTGAGCTGCATGAGCTGCTTATAAATTTTGGAGATTAATCCTTTGTCAGTTGCTTCATTTGCAAATATTTTCTCCCATTCTGAGAGTTGTCTTTTCGTCTTGTTTATGGTTTCCTTTGCTGTGCAAAACCTTTTAAGTTTCATTAGGTCCCATTTGTTTATTTTTGTTTTTATTTCCATTACTCTAGGAGGTGGATCAAAAAAGATCTTGCTGTGATTTATGTCAAAGAGTGTTCTTCCTATGTTTTCCTCTAAGAGTTTTATAGTGTCCGATCTTACATTTAGGTCTCGAATCCATTTTGAGTTTATTTTTGTGTATCGTGTTAGGGAGTGGGCTAATTTCATTCTTTTATATGTAGCTCTCCAGTTTTCCCAGCACCACTTACTGAAGAGGCTGTCTTTTCTCCATTGTATATTCTTGCCTACTTAATCAAAGATAAGGTGACCATAGGTGCGTGGGTTTCTCTCTGGGCTTTTTATCCTGTTCCATTGATCTATCTTTCTGTTTTTGTGCCAGTACCATACTGTCTTGATTACTGTAGCTTTATAGTATAGTCTGAAGTCAGGGAGCCTGAATCCACCAGCTCCGTTTTTCTTTTTCAAGATTGCTTTGGCTATTCAGCGCCTTTTGTGTTTCCATACAAATTGTGAAATTTTTTGTTCTAGTTCTGTGAAAAATGTCA
This sequence comes from Delphinus delphis, assembly GCF_949987515.2. Lineage (NCBI taxonomy): Eukaryota > Metazoa > Chordata > Mammalia > Artiodactyla > Delphinidae > Delphinus > Delphinus delphis. The sequence goes on along the minus strand of NC_082696.1, from coordinate 59,194,062 downwards.
TTGGTAGTTTGATAGACATTGCCCCGAATCTGTAGATTGCTTTGGGTAGTATACTTATTTTCACAGTGTTGATTCTTCCAATCTAAGAACATGGTAATTGATCCATATATTTGTATATCTTTAATTTTTTTCATCAGTGTCTTATAGTTTTCTTATACAGGTCTTTTGTCTCCTCAGGTAGGTTTATTCCTAGGTATTTTATTTTTTTGGGTGCAATGGTAAATGTGAGTCCTTTCTTAATTTCACTTTCAGATTTTTCATCATTAGTATGTAGGAATGCAGGAGATTTCTGTGCATTAATTTTGTATCCTGCTACTTTACCAAATTCATTGATGAGTTCTAGTAGTTTTCTGGTGGCATCTTTAAGATTCTCTATGTATAGTATCATGTCATCTGCAAACAGTGACAGTTTTACTTCTTCTTTTCTGATTTGGATTCCTTTTATTTCTTTTTCTTCTCTAATTGCTGTGGCTAAAACTTCCAAAACTATGTTGAAGAATAGTGGTGAGAGTGGGCAACCTTGTCTTGCTCCTGATCTTAGTGGAAATGGTTTCAGTTTTTCACCATTGAGGATGATGTTCAATGTGGATTTGTCATATATGACCTTTATTATGTTGAGGTAAGTTCCCTCTGTGCCTACTTTCTGGAGGGTTTTTATCATAAATGGGTGTTGAATTTTGTCAAAAGCTTTCTCTGCATCTATTGAAATGATCATATGGTTTTTCTCCTTCAACTTTTTAATATGGTGTGTCACATTTTTTGATTTGCGTATATTGAAGAATCCTTGCATTCTGGGGATAAACCCCACTTGATCATGGTGTATGATCCTTTTAATGTGCCATTTGATTCTTTTTGCTAGTATTTTGTTCAGGATTTTTGCATCTATGCTCATCAGTGATATTGGCCTGCAGTTTTCTTTCTTTGTGACATCTTTGTCTGGTTTTGGTATCAGGGTGATGGTAGCCTCGTAGAATGAGTTTGGGAGTGTTCCTCACTCTGCTCTATTTTGGAAGAGTTTGAGAAGGATATGTGTTATCTCTTCTCTAAATGTTTGATAGAATTCACCTGTGAAGCCATCTGGTTCTGGTCTTTAGTTTGTTGGAAGAGTTTTAATCACAGTTTCAATTTCAGTGCTTGTGATTGGTCTGTTCATATTTTATATTGCTTCCTGGTTCAGTCTCGGAAGGTTGTGCATTTCTAAGAATTTGTCCACTTCTTCCAGGTTGTCCATTTTATTGGCATATAGTTGCTTGTAGTAATCTGTCATGATCCTTTGTATTTCTGCAGTGTCATTTGTTACTTCTCCTTTTTCATTTCTAATTCTATTGATTTCAGTCTTCTCCCTTTTTTTCTTGATGAGTCTGGCTCATGGTTTATCAATTATGTTTATCTTCTCAAAAAAACACCTTTCAGTTTTATTGACCTTTGCTATCATTTCCTCCATTTATTTCTGTCTGATCTTTATGATTTCTTTCCTTCTGCTAACTTTGCGTTTCTTTGTTCTTCTTTCTCTAATTGTTTCAGGTGTAAGGTTAAGTTGTTTATTTGAGATGTTTCTTCTTTCTTAAGGTAGATTTGTATTGCTATAAACTTCCCTCTTAGAACTGCTTTTGCTGCATCCCATAGGTTTTTGTTCATCGTGTTTTCATTGTCATTTGTTTCTAGGTATTTTTTGATTTCTTCATTGATCTCTTGGTTATTAAGTAGTGTATTGTTTCGCCTCCATGTGTTTATATTTTTTACAGATTTTTTCCTGTAATTACATGTAGTCTCAGAGAGTTATGGTCAGAAAAGATACTTGATGGGATTTCAATTTTCTTAAATTTACCAAGGCTTGATTTGTGACCCAAGATATGATCTATCCTGGAGAATGTTCCATGAGCACTTGAGAAGAAAGTGTATTCTGTTGTTTTTGGATGGAATGTCCTATAAATATTAATTAAGTCCATCTTGTTTAATGTATCATTTAAAGCTTATGTTTCCTTATTTATTTTCATTTTGAATGATCTGTCCATTGGTGAAAGTGGGGTGGTAAATTCCCCTACTATGATTGTGTTACTGTCAATTTCCCCTTTTATGGCTGGTAGTATTTGCCTTATGTATCTAGCTGCTCCTATGTTGAGTGCATAATTATTTACAATTGTTATAATCTTCTTCTTGGATTGATCCCTTGATCATTATGCAGTGTCATTCTTTGTCTCTTGTAATAGTCTTTATTTTAATGTCTATTTTGTCTGATATGAGAATTGCTACTCCAGCTTTCTTTTGATTTCCATTTGCATGGAGTATCTTTTTTCATCTCCTCACTTTCAGTCTGTATGTGTCCCTAGGTCTGAAGTGGGTCTCTTGTAGACAGCATATATATGGGTCTTTTTTTTGTATCCATTCAGCCAGTCTATGTCTTTTTTTTTTTTTTTTTTTTTTTTTTTTGTGGTACACAGGCCTCTCACTGTTGCAATTCTGCTATTGATCCCTTCTAGAGAATTTTTAATTTCCTTTATTGTGTTTTTCAACACTGTGTATTTGCTCTATAGTCCTTCTAGGTCCTTGTTAAACATTTCTTATATTTTCTCCATTCTATTTCCAAGATTTTGGATCATCTTTACTATCATTTTTCTGAATTCTTTTTCAGGTAGACTGCGTATATCCTCTTCATTTGTTAGGTCTGGTTGGTTTTTTTTTTTCCTTCATCAGCTGTGTGTTTCTCTGTCTTCTCATTTTGCTTAACTTACTGTGTTTGGGGTCTCCTTTTCTCAGGCTGCAGGCTCGTAGTTCCCATTTTTTTTTTGGTGTCTTCTGCCAGTGGCTAAGGTTGGTTCAGTGGATTGTGTAGACTTCCTGGTGGAGGGGACTAGTGCCTGTGTTCTGGTGGATGGGGCTGGATCTGGTCTTTCTCGTGGGCAGGTTCACATCTGGTGGTGTGTTTTGGGGTGTCTGTGACCTTATTATGATTTTAGGCAGCCTCTCTGCTGATGGGTGGGGTTGTGTTCCTGTCTTGCTAGTTGTTTGGCATAGGGCGTCCAGCACTGTATCTTGCTGGTCGTTGAGTGCAGCTGGGTCTTGGCATTGAGTTGGAGATCTCTGGGAGATTTTCACCGTTTGATATTATGTGGAGCTGAGAGGTCTCTGCTGGACCAATGTCCTGAACTTGGCTCTCCCACCTCAGAGGCACAGTCCTGACACCTGGCTGGAGCACCAAGAGCCTGTCAGCCACACGGAAAAAGAGAAAAAGGGAAAAAATATATATATATATCATTGCTCCCTAAGTCCACCTCCTCAATTTGGAATGATTCGTTGTCTATTCAAGTATTCCACAGATGCAGGGTTCTTCAAGTTGATTGTGCAGATTTAATCCGCTGCTCCTGAGGCTTCCGGGAGAGATTTCCCTTTCTCTTCTTCGCACAGCTCCTGGCATTCGGATTTGGAGTTGGCCCTGCCTCTGAGTCTCCTGAGGGCGTCTATTCTTCACTCAGACAGGACGGGGTTAAAGTAGCAGCTGATTAGGGGGTTCCGGCTCGCTCAGGCCAGGGGCTGGGAGGGGTACAGATGCGGAGCGAGCCTGCTGCGGCAGAGGCCAGCGTGACATTGCACCAGCCTGAGGTGCGCCGTGCGTTCTCCCAGGGAAGTTGTCCCTGGATCACGGGACCCTGGCAGTGGCGGGCTGCACAGGCTCCTTGGAGGGGAGGTGTGGATAGTGACCTGTGCTTGCACACAGGCTTTTTGGTGGCTGCAGTAGCAGCCTTAGCATCTCATGCCGTCTCTGGTGTCCGCGCTGATAGCTGCGGCTTGCACCCGTCTCTGGAGCTCCTTTAAGTGGCGCTCTTAATCCCCTCTCCTCGCACACCAGGAAACGAATAGGGAAGAAAAAGTCTCTTTCCTCTTCGGCAGCTCCAGCTCCAGACTTTTTCCCAGACTCCCTCCCGGCTAGCTGTGGCGCACTAGCCCCGTTCAGGCTGTGTTCACGCAGCCAACCCCAGTCCTCTCCCTGGGATCCAACTGAAGCCCCAGCCTCAGCTCCCAGCCCCTGCCCGCCCTGGCGGGTGAGCAGACAAGCCTCTCAGGCTGGTGAGTGCCTGTCAGAACCAATCCTCCATTCGGGAACCTCTCTGCTTTGCCCTCCGCACTCTGGTTGCTGCGCTCTCCTCCGTGGCTCCAAAGCCTTCCCCCTCTGCCACCTGCAGTCTCCGCCCGCAAAGGGGCTTCCTAGTGTGTGGAAACCTTTCCTCCTTCACAGCTCCCTCCCACTGGTGTAGGTCCTGTCCCTATTCTTTTGTCTCTGTTTATTCTTTTTCCTTTTGCCCTACCCAGGTACGTGGGGAGTTTCTTGCCTTTTGGGAGGTCTGAGGTCTTCTGCCAGTGTTCAGTAGGTGTTCTGTAGGAGTTGTTCCACATGTAGATGTATTTCTGATGTGTTTGTGGGGTGGAAGGTGATCTCCACGTCTTACTCTTCCGCCATCTTGAAGCTCCTCTCTATTTTTGAATACCAGTTTTAATTCCATATACTTTGGTGCTGTATCTGAAGATTGAATTTAAAGTGTTAAGACTTATATTCTTATGTTTTCTTTCATGAGTTTTCATTAAAAATAATTCATAACTCAGTACCCTGATTTGTTCCATGTAAGGGTTAACATATGACAATTCTCTCAGAATTATAACATTTTATATGGGTATGAAATTTGGATTTATTCAAACTATTGAAATTAATAAAAGTATACATTCTCTGAAACATTTTTTTCAACTTTTTAACTATTTTAGTAAGGTACTTTCATGTAATTTTAAACTTTTGATTTAGGGCATACTGATTTGCGTTTTGTAAATTAAGTACTGACAAACACTGTCTTGTAGAAACATGATTCTTTTCCTTCAATAAAAAAATGTATGCCCTGCTATATTTAAAATGGATAACCAACAAGGACCTACTGTATAGCACAAGGAACTCTGCTCAATGTTATGTGGCAGCCTGGATGTGAGGGAAGTTTGGGGGAGAATGGACACATGTATATGTATGGCTGAGTCCCTTTGCTGTGCACCCGAAGCTATCACAACATTGTTAATTGTCTATACTCCAATATAAAATAGTTTAAAACAATATAAAAAAATTCTTCTGAAAAGCTATAAATCAAAATACTGTTATGTCAAACAAGGCTTATATTCTACTGAACAGTTTTACATTTGGAAAATAGCTGACCTAAAGACCCTGTTTTGAACCTATATTGCTCCTTCCTTGGTGGCTCTTCACCCCTTTGGTCTGCTTCTAAACTTTAGAAAAATGTTATGCCATGTTCAGCTTAAATTAGAGAAAAAAAAATAGCTCATTTTATAGAGAGGTTTTCTGTAACACTTGTATGTGTATTGATAGGACCATAGTAAAGGAAGAAAAGAGAAGAAATGTTTTCTAAAATGGGATGACTTTCATGAAACTGCTGTCTGTACAACAGTATCAGGTATTTTACTTGAATGAAGTTGTTAAATAAGATCTCTGTTTACATATACTGTTGTGCAGTTATCAACCCAATCAAAAACTCACTCATTGTTTTTTAATTCAAAAGTGATTAGCAAATGCTGAGAAGTCACCTTATCTCACTAAAACACAGGTACCAACTCAGAGTAAATATTTTGGTAAACAATTATTCTGTCCTTGCATATTCAGCAGTGTGCTAAATTATACATAATCTTGCATAAGTAATAAGTGAAGGTAGCTTAAATTCAGTTGTTTTTTTTAACCTGACCTATTTCTTTCAGTGCTGTTAGCTGCTTAAATCATGTATGAGCTTTCTGTAAGGCTTCAATGAGTAGTTCGGGTGGAGAAACTTCAGTAATAAATTTCAGGAGAAGACAAGTTTTTTGACAGGTATAATGCAACACGTACAGAGTCTGGAACTCACACTCTGGGAATTTAGAGCAATCCTTGCAAAGCAGCTTTTCTCTGTTACATTAATAGAGAAAATGAAGTATGAAAGTCCTCAGGAATTACTGCTAGGTGTAATTTAAATAATTTACCAGAAGACAGTTCAGCACATGCATAGAACAGGGGCATACAGAGTTTGCCATAAGCAGTTTATAAATAAACTATATTCTGCTGAAGTAAGTCAGGCATAAATTATAACTCTTCCTTCTTTGGATGTACCCTGTTCCTCATTGTAATAGTTATTTTTTTTTAAATTCTGAGTTATGACCTTCTGGAAATCACTGACATGCCTGCCTTATACCTTGCTTATGAGCATCCTTGTGGTTAATAGTTTGGTGGCTATGAGATCAAAGTAAAATTGCTATTGTTGGAAGTAAAGAAAAAATGCATTACACATCTGTAAACAGAATTCTGGAAGAATTCCTTAGCCTGGTTGGAGGTGGGGGAGAAATGTGGCCAAAGACCCTCAAGGAGATACAGCCCATTTTATGAAAGCTTTACACCTTATAAATAGAGGAAAAAGGGTATAATTTCTATTTCTTGCCTCAAGTATTGTGCCTTGAATATTGGGCCAAAGTAAAAATACCAAAAGGAAGTGCATAATAAAGACTCAAAATTATGCAGAAATTATTTGTAAAATATGCATGTGGAGGTTAAAAATCTTCTATTCCATAGAACCTTGAGTTAATAAAGAGCAGATGGGCTAGAATGGCAATCGAGGTTTCCCTAAAATATACTGTTAGTGTTTTTGAAAGAGACTTTGTGAAACGTAGGGGATCTGGAATGCTTACTCCACTCCTAAAAATCAAATTATAAACCAGCATTCTGTAACTTTTACTTTCACTTAGCTTTCCTCTGCTAGAGAAAATAGACTCCTTTGAAAAAATAATATAGATTAAAGAGTGAACAGTGAGAGTGATGTTACATAAAAAACACAGAAAGATAGTGTTCATTCTCATAAGTGCTCTTTTAAATATATATGAGTCACTTCATAGGTTGTCCTTTGGGGTAATATCCACTGTGGCACCTCAGTTCTCCATACTCCATATACATGCATATATGCATGTACTCATATATATATATATATATATATGTATGTATATATGATTATATGTACATATTTATGGGTTATATTTGTATATTTATGTATATATGAGATAGAACTTATTATATATCTAATTATATGTATATATTAATATATGTATGTATATTTGTTAGAGTTAAAATTTTGTCTGGGAATGCATGCTCTAAATACAGGTATTATAACTAGGACCCTAAAGGGGATAGTAGGGAGCATAAAGGAAAATGTTGCAATGATTATGCTTTTATTTTCAGAATCAATTTTTTAATATTGACCTCATAACTTGAAAACACCTGTTAACAAAGGAAATTCTCCTCTGAGCCTTGATCTGCAACATGGAATGGAAATACACTTATATTTGCCTATGTCTTTAATGGAGAAGAAATACTTGATGTAGTTGCCATTCAGACTTGCAGATCTGGGCTCTGATTTATTTACATGACCATATGTGATATTAAGGGTCTTCACTGGGATATATTGCTTGTGGTGATGGGACTACATTGAGAAACTTCACCCAAGTTATGAGATGAGTAAGTTCTGAGAATGTAATGTGCAGTATGGTGACTATAGTTAATAATTCTGTATCATATATTTAAAATTTGTTGAGAGTAGATCTTAAGTGTTATCAAAAAATGAAAATAAAAAGTAACTATGCAAGGTGATAAATGCATTAATTAACTTGACTGTGGTACTCATTTCACAATAAATACATACATCAAATCATCATGTTGTAAACTTTAAATTATTACATTTTTGTCTACTATACCTCAGTAAAGCCAGGGAAAAAAAGGAAAGCTTGGCACAGAATCCTAAAATCGGCAACCTGGTTAATATGGGGTAGAACCTGTAATTTCAACTCAGTATTGTAAGTAACTAAATTAAACAGCCGCAGTAGGTATGTAACCTGCAGGAAAATTCAGAAAGTTGTATAAAACTCCCTGAAGCGTATTTGGATTTGTACTTGCCTGAATACAGGAAGAAATGAAGAAATTCTAATATATTTCTTCCCTTGATAAGCAATCAGTATCAACATGTGTAAAATTATAACTGGAGATTATTGCTAAAATATTTGTGATTTTCTCTGTGTATCATTCGCACAATGTGAGTACATTCATATATAACTATTGTAGATGCTAGTCTCACAATGTAGTTTGAGGGATGTTGAAAGTCTCTCTACATTTGGTTGGGTAAAGGTATTTTAAAAAGTCTGAGAAAATACTGTTCTAACATCCAAAGGGAATAATATAGGAAATTCTGTGAAAAATAAATGCTATAATAACCATTTACATAATGCTAATTTCGTATTTATGTGAGATTAAAGTTTGATTCTATGGGTGTGAAATTTATGTACAGTACTTGTTGATGAGATGTGGTTGGCAAGGTTGGGCAGGGAGAAGGGAGTTAGTGCTATCTTGTGCTGCTGAGGAAGGGAATCCCCCACTGGACCCCTAGAGGGAATCCTGAAAAATAGGAGATATTAACATGCCCTGTAGCTACTGAAAGTTGGGAGTATATATCCAAGACAATGAAAGTAGTGCCACAAGGAATATAAGAAATTCACAGCTTCACGTTTTGGCTTTGGCCAGTCTGACGTTGGCACAAACAAATTCAACTTCCTATCATTTTATTTAGCCATTTATAAATCTGTAATCAAAACCCATATTGATAATAGAAGCCTTCTTGTTGATAGATTTGACACATATGAAAATCTAAGCCATTTATTACTGTAATAGAATTCATCCTTCCAACATAGCTTTTTTATCAGTGATTGTTCCCATGTTAACATGTTGAACTTGTTACTCTAATGGAAAGTTTGGCAGCTCCTCTCATATTGCTATGTGAAAGAAATAGTCTGTTAGAGAAATAAATCAGGTTAACCAATGTGCAAAGATCCATTTTAACCTACCGTGTGCCCACCTAGTGTAAGATATGCATGTGTGTATATTTTGGGTGTGTAGAGGGCACGGTGTGTGTATGACATCTGGCGTTTTTGATAGTTGTCTATGTAGTCTTCTATGATGGAAGTACTCACATAACTGGATTCTCAGCATTGCTATTGCTGGGTTTTCTGCATGCAGATATTTTCCTAATATCTTCTCCTATTCTGGCTCTGCAGTGAGGCTCAAGAAATTCACTGTGGCTGAGCAGAAGTAAGGAAAAAAATCTCTGTTTCACGATCCCCATGTAAAGGTCTTTGAATAGATCTATATAATATCAGTCCAATCAAATGCAAACATTTAATAAATAGGATTTTGTAAGTTTTAAAGAAATTCTGTACTTAGAGTCAGGATATATGGTTTTAGTCTCATTTTTGTCTCCATTATAGGCTCCAAGAATTCTGCTTAATGTTAAATATTTTAACTTAATCAATACATCTTAAAAACAAAGCAGGAGGGCTTCCCTGGTGGCGCAGTGGTTGAGAGTCCGCCCGCCGATGCAGGGGACACGGGTTCGTGCCCCGGTCTGGGAGGATCCCGCATGCCGTGGAGCGGCTGGGCCCGTGAGCCATGGCCACTGAGCCTGCGCGTCTGGAGCCTGTGCTCCGCAACGGGAGAGGCCACAGCAGTGAGAGGCCCGCATACCGCAAAAAAAAACCAACAACAACAAAAAAACAAAACAGGAGAACAAAACAAACAGACAAAACCATAAATGAATACCAGTCTCACACAATACTGTTTTTCTTTGGAATGTAGAATGGCACATTATAGAGACTGAATAAATGCAGAGTAAATAAGTTCTTTTCTATCCAGTTTTAGTATAGCCTATCCCTGAAAAATAAGCTAAGGGATCAAGCATGTTCTCGTATTCATGCAAACTTTCTGCAAATGAATCTTAGTTTAATTACAGAAATGTTGGTAGAAAACAATATTTTATATATTTTTATTCATTCATTTTTTAATTCAAGGAATTTTTACCCAGGGAACTATGTAGTAGGTATAGTGTACTACTTACTGAGAATCTATGATATACCACAAGAAAGTGTGCTGAAGTTGTTTTAATTACTTATGATCTGGAGCTAATCATCAGTAGGAAAATTATAATGTAACATATTAGCATGAAAACTAGCACTGGATTTACCTTTGGAAAATTTTCCTTTATAAGGTTCTTTTCATGCATATTTTAAAAGGAAGTTCTAAGACTCCAAGCACTTCTAGAGTTAAATGCAACTTGTGACATACGTGGTATATTAATAAGAAGTGTTTCTTTGATCTATAATTTGAACTACTATAGAAATATTATTTTAATTTTCTCTTTTTTGTTCCAATTTCTGCTTGAATTATCTGTGAACAGTAAAAATATATCATCATTTGAACTCTTTTAAGCAATGACATTCTTCAGAAAAGCATATTTTTATTATTGAATTGAAACTTCAGTAGATTAAGTAATGTTAACATGAAATTTATTCTTAATATGCAATAAATAGGTTGTAGACCTGATAAAAACTGTTTAGTTAACAGAATTCCATTAGCATCATTACAATGATAGAGAAAATAATGTGCAAAATAGAGTCACTGTCATGATCCTGACCTTGTGATACAAATTAAAATAAAGAAAAGTGTCATATTTTTCCATGGTTCAACTTGGGTTCACCTAATAGAACTCTGACAAAAGCAAATGTTTTGTCACTTAGTCTGTTGCCAAGAACATTTAGTGCGTAATTAATGATAATCCACTCTTTAATATGTGTATATGAATGAACACAAAGTTGCTGCTGGTGCCACAGAAACAATGTCATGTTCAGTGTGAAGAGAGCAGCACAATATCTACTAAAATAATAAGCCGTGGAAAGGATAATGGAAGGTGTCAGAAGCACAATAAACGTGATTAGAGTGGATGAGGAGAAAAGATCGAAATTTAGCACCATCAGGATTTTTCTCTTAAAAAAGAAAAGTAATTCCTTCATGGATTTTTCATGTCTCCTCTTGCCAGGTTATCTATAAATATCATGGAATATGCAGGCCATTGCTTAGCTTACATCTCTCTCTTGTATAATTGACCCTCAAGATTTGGCATTCTCTAGAGTAATGCTTGTTAGAGTAATGCTTATTATTTTACTCTGCATACAAATCATCTGGGGAATATGTTAAGATGCAGATTCTGATTCAACAGACCTGGGGTGGGACCTGAGATTTTGTATTTCACACTAGTTCCCAGGAGATGCACTTGTTTCTCGTCCATGGACCACACATGAATGACAAGGCCTAGGGAATCATCCTTGGGCTTCTTCCCAGTAGATACTATCTTCCTGGCCAGTTAATCCACTGCCATGAATTTAAATATATCCTGTATATTCATGATTTGGTATTCTTTATGTCCAGTCTCAATTCTTCTAATCTTCAAAATCTTCATTTAGCATATTAAAAACTAAACTCATTATTGTCACCCTCAAACCCAACCTTCCTGCTTCATGCCCTATCATATTAATGATACCATCATTCCTCAACTTGACTAAAATGGTCATATTATATGCATTTTACAGATATGGCTTTGAAAGTTAGGTAATATGTAAATGACTCCACTAGTAAATAAGAGTCAAAATTTGAGTATATGTTATCTGATTTGAAAGTCTGTATTCATTCAAATATTTGATTATCTCTTTTTAAAGTAAACTTCCCCTAATGGAGTTCAAAATTAACTAGATTTTATGGCAACTCTTTACTATGAAGACTCTTAAAGGTTAAAAAAAATAATAAAATAAAATAAAATAGCCTTCCCCTTCTTTACCTACTGATAAGCTCATACTCAATCATAAAATGTAGTTTTCTGTGTAACCTTTTACAATTTTCAGGGCAATGTAATATCTTCTTTCTTCTATGATTCCACAGCAGTTTGGTATACATTCCCACCAAGGAACACATCACATTGTATACCAATTGTTCATTGAGGTGTCTGTCCTCACACCCTGGGGTATAAGCTCCTGGAAGTTAAGAACTATGTCTTATTTATCTGTTAAATTTTTAAAATTAGAATAAAAAAGAAAGGAATACATGATCGTTTCAAAAATTAATCAAATGCTATAAAAACATAGGTAAAAAAAAAAAGATTTGTCTTGCAAATACTCTCTCCAAATCCCACTTCCCTGAATTTAAGTAATCATTGTTGTAAATCTCATATGCAATTCTTGAAAACATTATGTATGCATATCTATCCATATACCACTTATAATCTTCCCATCTGCATAGCTATAGGCATATATATACATATATATATGGTCATATTGTACAAATTATTCTGTAACTTGTTTTTATTTCCATTAGCAATGTATCTTGGGCAACTTTCCATATCTTTATATATAGATGTAACATTTTTAGTGAATATATAGTAACTCATGATACAGTTATAATATTTTATTGAAGTATAGTTTATTTACAGTTTTGTGTTAGTTTCTGGTGTACGGTGAAGTAATTCAGTTATATATATAAAGAATATATATATATTCTTTTTCATATTCCTTTCCACTATGGTTTATTACAAGATATTGAATATAGTTCCTTGTGCTATATAGTAGGACCTCGTTCTTCATTTTATATACAGTAGTTTGTATCTGCTAATCCCAAACTCCTAATTTATCCCTTCACCTTTTCCCCTTTGGTATAAGTTTCTAAGTCTGTAAGTCTGTTTCTGTTTTGTAAATAAGTTCATTTGTATCATATTTTAGATTCTACATGTAAGTGATTTCATATATTTGTCTTTGTCTGACTCACTTCATTTACTGTGATAATCTCTAGGTCTATTCATGTTGCTGTAAATGGCATTATTTCATTCTTTTTATGGCTGAGTAGTATTCCATTGTGTGTGTGTGTGTGTGTGTGTCTGTGTGTGTATAAATAAGTATATATATATATATATATATATATACACACACACACACACATACACATACCACATCTTCTTTATCCATTCATCTGTTGATGGACATTTAGGTTGCTTCCATGTCTTGGCTATTGTAAATAGCTTTGCTATGAACATTGGAGTGCATGCATCTTTTTGAATTAGAGTTTTCTCCTCATATATGCCTAGGAGTGGGATTACTGGATCATATAGCAACTCTATTTTTAGTTTGTTATGGAACCTCCATACTGTTCTCCACAGTGGCTGCACCAGATTACATTCCCACCAGCAGAGTAGGAAGGTTCTGTTTTCTCCACACCCTTTCCAGCATTTATTATTTGTAGACTTAAAAAAAATTATTTATGTATTTATTTTTGGCTGCATTGGGTCTTTGTTGCTGTGCGCGGGCTGTTTCTGGTTGTGGTGAGCAGGGGCTAATCTTTGTTGCAGTGTACAGGCTTCTCACTGCAGTGGCTTCTCTTGTGGAGCACGGGCTGTAGGCACGTGGGATTCAGTAGTTGTGGTATGTGGACTCAGTAGTTGTGGCTCACGGGCTCTAGAGCGCAGGCTCAGTAGTTGTGGTGCATGGGCTTAGTTGCTCCATGGCATGTGGGATCTTCCCAGACCAGGGATCAAACCTGTGTCCCCTGCATTGGCAGGCAGATTCTTAATGACCACTCCACCAGGGAGGTCCCTATAGACTTTTTAATGATGGCCATTCTGATCTGTACAAGGTGATACCTCATTGTAGTTTTTATTTGCATTTCTCTAATAATTCGCGATGTTGAGCATCTTTTCATGTGCCTATTGGCCATCTGTATGTCTTCTTTGGAGAAATGTCTATTTAGGTCTCTGTCCATTTTTTGATTGGGTTGCTTGTTTTTTTATTATTGAGTTGTATGAACTGTTTGTATATTTTGGAAATTAAGCCCTTGTCAGTCACACTATAATTTTTAAATATTCACATATATATGGAGAAGTTAAAGTTTGCAAAATTTTGCTATTACACATAAAGTTGGAAAAACATGTTTCATATTTGTTTTTGTTCATGTTCAAGTTTTTCTCCATGATAGATATCTAGACTTGAAATCACTGATTCAAAATATGTATGCTTTTGATATGTACAGACAAATTACCTGCTAAGTAAACTATACCAGTGCATTCTGCCATGAATAGAATGACCGTGATTTTTTCCTAAGAAAGAGACTTTTCCCTCACCTGCACTGGGTCTTATCAAACTATTAATTTATGCCAACAAAATGAGTGAGAAAAAAATCTTATATTTATTTTCATTTCCCTAATTACTTGTGATCTTAATATTTCTTGGAAGTATTTTTGCTGTTTGAATTTTTTCTCTGTGATGACGATTATTATTACCATTTATTTATTTTTTCTAATGATTTTTTATGTTCTTAATGGTTTGTAGAAGTTCTTCATACATTTAAGAATTAATCCGTGTTATTTAATATATTACAGATTTTTTCTCAGTCTCTTGCCTTTAAATTTATTTGAGGTATATTTAAATGAAATCCAGATTTCACATTTTCTTGTTAACTTCATGACTTGTTGTTGTATTGTTTACTTATTTCTACTTATTTTAATCTCTTAGTTTCTTCTTTATGTCATTTATTATGTTACTCTATGTACAGTAAGACCCATCATATTAAAGTATATAGTTACATGAGTTTGAATAAACATAAATAGTTGCATAACCATCACCACAATGGAGTTATAGAAAATTAGTCACCACAAAAAGTAAAACTATTCTCCTCTGTAGGTGACCATCAGCCCCATGTTTTCATTTAGCATAATAATTTTGAAATTCACCCATGTTGTGCATGTATCAGCAGTTCTTTTCTTTTTATTGTTGAATAGTATTCTGTTTTTAAAATGAGCCACACATTTTTTATTTCCCTTTTAATCCATTCACCAGGTGATGGACATTTGTGTTGTTTCCAGGTGTTGGTAATCATGAAAAAAGTATAAACATTCATATAGAGGTCTTTGTGTGTAAATACGTTTTCTTTTTTTTAATATCTTTATTGGAGTGTAATTGCTTTACAATGGTGTGTTAGTTTCTGCTTTATAACAAAGAGAATCAGCTATATGTATACATATATCCCCATGTCTCCTCCCTCTTGCGTTTCCCTCCCACCCTCCCTATCCCACACCTCTAGGTGGTCACAAAGCACCAAGCTGATCTCCCTGTGCTTTGTGGCTGCTTCCACTAGCTATCTATTTTACATTTGGTAGTGTATATATGTCCATGCCACTCTCTTACTTCGTTCCAGCTTACCCTTCCCCCTCCCTGTATCCTCAAGTCCATTCTCTATGTCTGCGTCTTTATTCCTGTCATGCTCCTAGGTTCTTCAGAAACTTTTTTTTTTTGATTCCATATATGTGTTAGCATACAGTATTTGTTTTTCTCTTTGTAACTTACTTCACTCTGTATGACAG
The DNA here is from genome assembly GCF_949987515.2 of Delphinus delphis. NCBI lineage: Eukaryota > Metazoa > Chordata > Mammalia > Artiodactyla > Delphinidae > Delphinus > Delphinus delphis. The sequence continues at coordinate 59,178,784 of NC_082696.1, read as the reverse complement.
ACTCCAGGTCCATCCATCTCGCTACAAACAACTCAATTTCATTTCTTTTTATGGCTGAGTAATATTCCATTGTATATATGTGCCACATCTCCTTTATCCATTCATCTGTCAATGGACCCTTAGGTTGCTTCCATTTCCTGGCTATTGTAAGTAGAGTTGCAATGAACATTGTGGTACATGACTCTTTCTCAATTATGGTTTTCTCAGGGTGTATGCCCAGTAGTGGGATTGCGGGGTCATATGGTAGCTCTATTTTTAGTTTTTTAAGGAGCCTCCATACTGTTCTCCATAGTGGCTGTATCAATTTACATTCCCACCAATATATGCAAGACAGTTCCCTTTTCTCCACACCTTCTCCAGCATTTATTTTTTGTAGATTTTTTGATGATGGCCATTCTGACTGGTATGAGGTGATACCTCACTGTAGTTTTGATTTGCATTTCTCTAATGATTAGTGATGTTGAGCATCCTTTCATGTGTTTGTTGGCAATCTGTATATCTTCTTTGGAGAAATGTCTATGTAGGTTTTCTGCCCATTTTTGGATTGGGTTGTTTGTTTTTTTGATATTGAGCTGCATGAACTGTTTGTATATTTTGGAGATTAATCCTTTGTCAGTTGCTTCATTTGCAAATATTTTCTCCCATTCTGAGGGTTGTCTTTTCATCCTGTTTATGTTCTCCTTTGCTGTGCAAAAACTTTTAAGTTTCATTAGGTCCCATTTGTTAATTTTTATTTCCATTTCTCTAGGAAGTGGGCCAAAAAGGATCTTGCTGTGATTTATGTCATAGAGTGTTCTGCCTATGTTTTCCTCTAAGAGTTTTATAATGTCTGGCCTTACATTTAGGTCTTTAATCCATTTTGAGTTTATTTTTGTGTATGGTGTTACAGAGTGTTCTAATTTCATTCTTTAACGTGTAGCTATCCAGTTTTCCCAGCGTCACTTTTTTTTTTTTTTTTTTTTGCGGTACGTGGACGTGTCACTGTTGTGGCCTCTCCCGTTGTGGAGCACAGGCTCCGGACGCACAGGCTCAGCGGCCATGGCTCACGGGCCTAGCCGCTCTGCGGCATGTGGGATCTTCCCGGACTGGGGCACGAACCCGTGTCCCCTGAATCGGCAGGCGGACTCTCAACCACTGCGCCACCAGGGAAGCGCCCCCCAGCATCACTTACTGAAGAGGCTGTCTTTTCTCCATTGTATATTCTTACCTTCTTTATGAAAAATAACGTGACGATATGTTCATGGGTATATCTCTGTGCTTTCTATCCTGTTCCATTGATCTATATTTCTGTTTTGGTGCCAGTACCATATTACCTTGATTACTATAACTTTGTAGTACAGTCTGAAATCCAGGAGCCTGATTCCTCCAGCTCCATTTTTCTTTCTCAAGATTGCTTTGGCTATTCAGGATCTTTTGTGTTTCCATACAAATTGTGAAATTTTCTGTTCTAGTTCTGTGCAAAATGCCATTGGTAGTTTGATAGGGATTGCATTGAATCTGTAGATTGCCTTGGGTAGTAGAGTCATTTTCACAATGTTGATTCTTCCAATTCAAGAACATGGTATATCTCTCCATCTCTTTGTATCATCTTTAATTTCCTTTATCAGTGTCTTATAGTTTTCTTATACAGGTCTTTTGTCTTCTTAGGTAGGTTTATTCCTAGGTATTTTATTCTTCTTGTTGCAGTGGTAAATGGGAGTGTTTCCTTAATTTCTCTTTCAGATTTTTCATCATTAGTGTATAGGAATGCCAGAGATTTCTGTGCATTAATTTTGTATCCTGCTACTTTACCAGATTCATTGATTAGCTCTAGTAGTTTTCTGGTAGTATCTTTAGGATTCTGTATGTATGGTATCATGTCATCTGCAAACAGTGACAGCTTTACTTCTTTTCCGGCTTGGATTCCTTTTATTTCTTTTACTTCTCTGATTGCTGTGCCTAAAACTTCCAAAACTATGTTGAATAATAGTGGAGAGAGTGGACGACCATGTCTTGTTCATAATCTTAGAGGAAATGATTTCAGTTTTTCACCATTAGGAATGATGATGGCTGTGCGTTTGTCATATGTGGCCTTTATTATGTTGAGGTAAGTTCCCTTATGCCTACTTTCTGGAGAGTGTTGAATATTGTCAAAAGCTTTTTATGAATCTATTGAGACGAACATATGGTTTTTCTCCTTCAATTTGTTAATATGGTTTATCACGTTGATTGATTTGCATATATTGAAGACTCCTTGCATTCCTGGGATAAACCCCACTTGGTCATGGTGTATGATCCTTTTAATGTGCTGTTGGTTTCTGTTTGCTAGTATTTTGTTGAGGATTTTTGTATGTATGTTCATCAGTGATATCGGCCTGTCATTTTCTTTCTTTCTAACATCTCTTTCTGTTTTTGGTATCAGAGTGATGGTGGCCTCATTGAATGAGTTTGGAGTGTTCCTCCCTCTGCTATAATTTACAAGAGTTTGAGAAGGATAGGTGTTTGCTCTTCTCTAACTGTTTGATAGAATTTGCCTGTGAAGCCATCTGGTCCTGGGCTTTTGTTTGTTGGACGATTTTTAATTACAGTCTCAATTTCAGTGCTTGTTATTGGTCTTCTTATATTTTCTTTTTCTTTTGGTTTAGTCTCAAAATGTTGTGCTTTTCTAAGAATTTGTCCATTTCTTCCAGGTTGTCCATATTATTGGCATATAGTTGCTTGTAGTAATCCCTCATGTTTCTTTGTATTTTTGCAGAGTCAGCTGTTACTTCTTCTTTTTCATTTCTAATTCTATTGCTTTGAGTCTTCTCCCTTTTCTCTTGTTGAGTCTGGCTAATGATTTATCAATTTTGCTTATCTTCTCAAATATCCAACTTTTTAGTTTTATTGATCTTGCTCTTGTTTCCCTCATTTGTTTTTCATTTATTTCTGATCTGATCTTTATGATTTCTTTCTCCTGCTAGCTTTGGGTTTTTTTTGTTCTTCTTTCTCTAATTGCTTTAGGTATAAGTTTCGGTTGTTTATTTGACATGTTTCTTCTTTCTTGAAGTAGGATTGTATTGCTATAAACTTCCCTCGTAGAACTTCTTTTTCTGTATCCCATAGGTTTTCGGTCATCGTGTTTTCATTGTCTTTTTTTTCTAGGTATTTTTTGATGTCCTCTTTGATTTCTGCAGTGATGTCTTGGTTATTTAGTAGTGTATTGTTTAGCCTCCATGTGTTTGTATTTTTTACAGATTTTTTCCTGTAATTGATATCTAGTCTCATAGCATTGTGGTCAGAAGAGATACTTGATATGATTTCAATTTTCTTACATTTACCAGGGCTTAATTTGTGACCCAAGATATGATCTATCCTGGAGAATGTTCCATGAGCACTTGAGAAGAAAGTGTATTCTGTTGTTTTTGGATGGAATATCCTATAAATATCAATTAAGTCCATCTTGTTTAATGTATCATTTAAAGCTTGTGTTTCATTATTTATTTTCACTTTGGGTGATCTGTCCATTGGTGAAAGTGGGTGTTAAAGTCCCCTACTATGATTGTGTTGCTGTTGATTTCCCCTTTTATGGCTGTTAGCATGTGCCTTATGTATCGAGGTGCTCCTATGTTGGGTGCATAAATGTTTACAATTATTATATCTTCTTCTTGGATTGATCACTATGTTGTGTCCTTCTTTGTCTCTTGTAATAGTCTTTATTTTAATGTCTATTTTGTCTGATATGATAATTGCTACTCCAGCTTTCTTTTGATTTCCATTTGCATGGAATATCTTTTTCCATCTCCTCCCTTTCAGTCTGTATGTGTCCCTAAGTCTGAACTGGGTCTCTTGTAGACAGCATACATACAGGTCTTGTTTTTGTATCCATACAGCCAGTCTGTGGCTTTTGGTTGGATCATTTAATCCATTTATATTTAAGGTAGTTATCAATATGTATGTTCCTATTACCATTTTCTTAATTGTTTTGGGTTTGTTATTGTAGGTCTTTTCCTTGTCTTGTGTGTTCTCCATAGAGAAGTTCCTTTAGCATTTGTTGTAAATCTGGTTTGGTGGTGCTGAATTCCCTTAGCTTTTGCTTTTTTGTAAAAGTTTTAATTTCTCCATTGAATCTGAATGAGATCTTTGCTGGGTAGTGTAACCTTGGTTGCAGGTTTTTCCCTTTCATCACTTTAAATATGTCCTGCCACTCCCTTCTGGCTTGTAGAGTTTCTGCAGAAAGATAAGCTGTTAACATTATGGGGATTCCCTTGTATGTTATTTGTTGTTTTTCCCTTGCTGCTTTTAATATTCTTTCTTTGTATTTAATTTTTGATAGTTTGATTAATATATGTCTTGATGTGTTTCTCCTTGGATTTATTTTATATGTGACTCTCTGTGCTTCCTGGACTTGATTGACTATTTTCTTTTCCATATTAGGGAAGTTTTCAACTATAGTCTTTTCCAATATTTTCTCAGTCCCTTTCTTTTTCTCTTCTTCTTCTGGGACACATATAATTCACATATTGGTGCATTTATTGTTTTCCTAGAGGTCTCTGAGACTGTCCTCAATTCTTTTCATTCTTTTTTCTTTATTCTGCTCTGCAGTATTTATTTCCACTGTTTTATATTCCAGGTCACTTATCCGTTCTTCTGCCTCACGTTTTCCGCTATTGATTACTTCTAGAGAAATTTTAATTTCTTTTATTGTGTTGTTCATCATTGTTTGTTTGCACTTTAGTTCTGCTAGGTCCTTGTTAAACGTTTCTTTATTTTCTCCGTGCTTTTTTTTTTTTTCAGTATACAACACCACTTGTATTCCTACATACTGAAAAATTAGAAAATGAAAAATTTTAAATACCATTATATTTATATTACTGACATCTAAATCATGAAATATTTAAGGATAAATTTAACAAAATATTTGCAAAACCTATTCACTGAAAACTATAAAAAATTGGTGAGAGAAATTAAAGATGTAAAGAAAAATATTGTGTTCATAGATTGAAAGACTCAGTATTGTTAAGATGTTAGTTCTCCCCAATTAATAAATGCAATGCCAATCCCAATCAAAATCTCAGATAGCTATTTTGTAGAACTTGACACGCAGATCCTAAAATGTATTGGGCTGGCCAAAAAGTTCCCTTGCTTTTTAAGTAAAAATAAAAGACACATTTTTCATTTTCACCAAGAACTTTATTGAACCACGTAGTCACCATTTTGTTCCACTACCTTCTGCCACTTTTCAGGCAACTTCATAATTCCATCTTTCCAAAACATTTTATCTTTTTGAGCAAAGAACTGTTCCAGGTGCCTTTTACAGTCTTCTAGGGAATGGAAAGTTTTTCCATTAAAAGAATTTTGTAAAGACCGAAATAAATGGAAATCTGAAGGTGCAATGTCTGATGAATACAATGGATGAATCAGAACTTCCCAGCCAAGCTGTAACAGTTTTTGCCTGGTCATCAAAGAAACATGCAGTCTTGTATTATTCTGATGGAACGTTATGCATTTTCTGTTGACTAATTCTGGATGCTTTTCGTTGAGTGCTGCTTTCACTTGGTCTAATTGGGAGCAGTAGTTGTTGGAATTCATCGTTTGGTTTTCTGGAAGGAGCTCATAATAGAGGACTCCCTTCTAATCCCACCACGTACACAACATCACCTTCTTTGGATGAAGACTGGCCTTTGGTGTGGTTGGTGGTGGTTCATTTCACTTCCCCCACGATCTCTTCTGTTCCACGTTATTGTACAGTATCCACTTTTCATCGCCTGTCACAATTTGTTTTAAAAATGGAACATTTTCATTACGTTGAAGTAGAGAATAACATGTGGAAATACGGTTAAGCAGGTTTTTTTCACTTAACTTACGTGGAACACAAACATCAAAGTGATGAACATGACCAAGCTGGTGCAAATGATTTCCAACGCATGATTTGGATACTTTGAATATGTCGACTATCTCCCGTGTGTTATAACATTGATTGTTCTCAGTTAAAGTCTCTATTTGATCACTATCAACTTCAACTGGTCTACCCAACCATGGAGCACTGTCCAGCGAGAAATCTCCAGCACAAAACTTCGCAAACCACTTTTGACACGTTCAGTCAGTTACAGCACATTCTCCATACGCAGCACAAATCTTTTTTTTTGTGTGTTTCAGTTGTGTCCTTACCTTTATTGAAATAAATAAAGTGTAATATGCCGAAAATATTGCTTTTCTTCCATATTCGATATTAAAATGGCTATACAAAAATTCACAAATTTTGATGTTTTTTTTTAAATGCACGCTTATATGACAGCTGTCACAATACATTCTAACAAAATTGTTTCAAACGAAGTTAAAGAAAACTAAGGGCAAAAACCAAACAAACTTTTTGGCTAACCTAATATAAGGAAATGCAGAAGACATACTGTAGCCAAAATAATTTGTTTTTGTTTGTTTTTGTTTTGTTTTGTTTTTTTACATCTTTTTTGGAGTATAATTGCTTTACAATGGTGTGCTAGTTTCTGCTTTATAACAGAGTGAATCAGTTACACATATACATATGTTCCTATATCTCTTCCCTCTTGCGTCTCCCTCCCTCCCACCCTTCTAGGTGGTTACAATGCACCAAGCTGATCTCCCTGTGCTATGTGGCTGCTTCCCACTAGCTATCTATTTTACGTTTGGTAGTGTATATATGTCCATGCCACTCTCTCACTTTGTCACAGCTTACCCTTCCCCCTCCCCATATCCTCAAGTCCATTCTCTAGTAGGTCTGAATCTTTATTCCCGTCTTACCCCTAGGTTCTTCATGACATTTTTTTGTCCTTAGATTCCATATATATGTGTTAGCATACGGTATTTGTCTTTCTCTTTCTGACTTACTATACTCTGTATGACAGACTCTAGGTGCATCCACCTCACTACAAATAACTCAATTTCGTTTCTTTTTATGGCTGAGTAATATTCCATTGTATATATATGCCACATCTTCTTTATCCATTCATCTGATGATGGACACTTAGGTTGCTTTCATCTCCTGGCTATTGTAAATAGAGCTGCAATGAGCATTTTGGTACATGACTCTTTGAATTATGGTTTTCTCAGGGTATATGCCCGGTAGTGGGATTGCTGGGTTGTATGGTAGTTCTATTTTTACTTTTTTAAGGAACCTCCATACTGTTCTCCATAGTGGGTGTACCAATTCACATTCCCACCAGCAGTGCAAGAGTGTTCCCTTTTCTCCAGACCCTCTCCAGCATTTATTGTTTTTGATTTTTTGCTGATGGCCATTCTGACCAGTGTGAGAGCAGCTCATGCAGCTCAATAACAAAAAAACAAACAACCCAATCCAAAAATGGGCAGAAGACCTAAATAGACATTTCTCCAAAGAAGTTATACAGATTGCCAACAAACACATGAAAGAATGCTCAACATCATTAATCATTAGAAAAATGCAAATCAAAACTGCAATGAGATATCATCTCACACCTGTCAGAATGGCCATCATCTCCATTCTATTTTCAAGATTTTGGATCATCTTGACCATCATTACTCTGAATTCTTTTTCAGGTAGACTGCGTATTTCCTCTTCATTTGTTTGTTCTGATGAGTTTTTCCCTTGCTCCTTCATCTGCTGTGTGTTTCTCTGTCTTCTCATTTTGCTTAACTTACTGTGTTTGGGGTCTCCTTTTAGCAGGCTGAAGGTTCTTAGTTTCCATTTTTTCTGGTGTCTGCCCCCAGTGGCTAAGGTTTGTTCAGTGGGCTGTTAAGGCTTTTTGGTGGAGGGGACTAGTGCCTGTGTTCTGGTGGATGAGGCTGGATCTTGTCTTTTTGTGGGCAGGACCAAGTCCAGTGGTGTGTTTTGGGGTGTCTGTGATGTTATTATTATTTTAGGCAGACTCTCTGCTGATGGGTGGGGTTGTGTTCCTGTCTTGCTAATTGTTTGGCTTAGGGTGTCCAGCACTGTAGCTTGCTGGTCATTGAGTGGAGCTGTATCTTACCATTGAGGTGGATCTCTCTGGGAGAGCTTTCACGATTTCATATTGTGTGGAGCCGGGAGGTCTCTAGTGGACCAATGTCCTGAACTTGGCTCTCCCACCTCAGAGGCACAGGCCTGACACCCAGCTGGAGCACCAAGACGCTATCAGCCACATAGTTTGGAAGGAAAGGGAGTAAAAAAGAAAGAAAGAAAGAAAATAAGAAAGTTATTAAAATAAAAAAACATAAAAAATTATTAAAAATAAAATAAATTAAAAGTAAAAAAATAAAAAAGAAATAAAGAAAGAAGGGAGCAGCCAAACCAAAAAAAAAAAAAAAATCCACCAATTATAACATGTGCTAAAAACTGTACTAAAAAGGAAAAAAAAAAAAAAAAAAATGGACAAACAGAACCCTAGGACAAATGGTAAAAGCAAGGCTATACCTGCAAAATCACACAAAGAAGCATACACATACACACTCACAAAAAGAGAAAAAGGGGAAAAAAAGAAAAAATATATATATCTAAAAGAAAAAAAGGAAGAGAGCAACCAAATCAAGAAACAAATCTACCAATGATAACAAGCTGTAAATACTAAACTAAGATAAACATAAAACAAGAAGCAAATCAGATGCAGAAAGCCAACCCCAAGTCTACAGTTGCTCTGAAAGTCCACCGCCTCAATTTGGGATGATTCTTTGTCTATTCAAGTATTCCACAGATACAGGCTACATCAAGTTGATTGTGGAGATTTAATCCACTGCCCCTGAGGCTGTTGGGAGAAATTTCCCTTTCTCTTCTTTGTTCACAATGCTCCTGGGGTTTGGCTTTGGAGTTGGCCCTGCCTCTGCATGTAGGTCTCCTGAGGGCATCTATTCTTCACTCAGACAGGATGGGGTTAAAGGAGAAGCTGATTAGGGGGCTGTGGCTCACTCAGGCTGGGGGGAGAAAGGGGTATGGAATGCAGGGCAAGCTTGTGGCAGCAGTGGCCGCATGGCATTGCAACAGCTTGAGGCGCATTGTATGTTCTCCCAGGGAATTTGTCCCTGGATCACGGGACCATGGCAGTGGCTGGCTGCACAGACTCTCGGGAGGGAGGTGTGGATAGTGACCTGTGCTTACACACAGGCTTCTTGGTGGCCGCAGCAGCAGCCTTAGCGTCTCATGCCTGTCTCTGTTGTCTGTGCTGATAGCTGCGGCTCGTGCTGTCTCTGGATCTCATTTAGGTGGTGCTCTGAACCCATTCTCCTCACACACCCAGAAACAATGGTCTCTTGCCTCTTAGGCAGGTCCAGACTTTTCTCCGGACTCCCTCCCAGCTAGCTGTGGTGCACTAGCCCCTTTCAGGCTGTGTTCACAGGCTGGCCCCAGTCCTCTCCCTGGTATCTGACCTCCGAAGCCTGAACCTCAGCTCCCAGCCCCCACCTGCCCCAGCAGGTGAGCAGACAAGCCTCTCAGGCTGGTGAGTGCTGTCCGAGATCCATCCTCTGTGCAGGAATCTCTCTGCTTTGCTCTCTGCACCCCTATTGCTGTGCTGTCCTCCGTGGCTCTGAAGCTTCCTCCCCACCACTGTTTCAACCAGTGTAGGGGTTTCATAGTGTGTGGAAGCATTTCCCCCTTCACAGCTCCCTCCCTGAGGTGCAGGTCCTGTCCCTATTCTTTTGTCTACGTTTTTTCTTTTTTCTTTTGCCCTACCCAGGTACGTGGGTAGTTTCTTGCCTTTTGGGAAGTCTGATGTCTTCTGCCAGAGTTCAGTAGGTGTCCTGTAGTTGTTCCACATGTAGATGTATTTCTGATGTATTTTTGGGAGGAAGGTGATCTCCACGTCTTACTCCTCTGCCATCTTGAAGGTCTTCTCACATATGTTTTCTTATTTACTTGAATAAATAAGTAGGAGAGGCATTGGTGGATTTTATAGTTAGCAAGAGACTATATAATTTGCATTCCCACCAGCAATGCATGAGAGTTGCAGTTGCTCCTCATCCTTGTCAGCACTTGATATTATCAAGTTGTTCATTTAGCCATTTTATGTCTGTGATGATGGGGAAATCGATATAGCTATTTGCCATCTGTACCTCTGAATAGAAGTGTCTGTTCAAATCTTTCAACCTTTTTAAATATTAGAATATTGGTTTACTTATTTTTGAATTTGAAGAGTTTTTCTGGCTACATGTCCTTTATCAGTTATGAGTTTTGCTAATATTTTCTCCCAGTCTATATCTTGCTTTTTTATTTTTAAGTGTTTTTCAAAGAGAAAACTTTTTAACGTTAATGAGGTCTAATTTATCCAGTTTTTAAGTTTGTTTTTTGCATTCTATTTAGGAAATAATTGTGTAATCCAAAGTTACAATGATGATTTTATTTGCTACATTATCTTTTAGATTAGATGTTTTAGAGTTTTAGGTTTTACTTTTAGGTCTAGGATACATTTTTAGTTTTGTTTCATATGGCATAAGTTAAGGATCTATGTTAATTTCTTATTTTCTTTTCGGCAGCTGTACAATTGTCCTCTCATGGTTTATAGAAAAAAATTATAATAAATAATGAACAAAAATTAAGTGAAAATAGCATGAAATAAAACCATTAAGTGAAGCGGAGCCATGGAATACGAACATAAAGTGAGTAAATTGTGTGAGGCAGGATACAATTTTAAATAAGGTAGTCAGGGTAGGGCTCATTTGAGTAAGCACTTGAAATTGCTGAGAGAGAAGCCATTCAATATGTTAGGGGCTGATCATTATTGGCAGTAGGAACCACAGAGCCAAGGCTCTAAGGCTGAATTATGGCTACCATGCAAGGAGCATCAGGGTGACCAGTAAGGCTGAGACACAGTGATCAAGAAAACATAGGAGGACATGAAGTCACAGAAGTACAGGGACTAGATCATATAAGACTTTGTAGGCTACTGGCTCTTGCTAGGGAATAAATGTAACATCATTAGCGTTTAAATAAGGGTGACAGATTTAACACAAGTTCTTAAAGAATCACTTTGAGTGCTGTGTTGGAAAGAGGCTGTAAGGGAACAAGGAAAGAGGGAGATCAGTAATGAGGCTGACCTGGGAGAGGAAAATCAGAATTTTATGATACTTAAATTTGATATGTGAAAGAAAGAGGGGAGTTAAGAATGGCTTCCAGTATCTGATCTGGGCAATGAGAAGGATGAAGTTGTCATAAACTGATATGGGAAGTATGAGTAAAGCATATTTGAGGGGAAATATCAGTTTAGGACATTTTAAGTTTGAGATGCCTAATAGACATCCAAGTAGAGATGTGTATAAACAATTGGGCATAAGAGTCTGGAGTTAAGAAGTCTGAACTGAAGATATAATATGACAGTCATCTTCACATAATTGTAGTTAAAGCCTGTTTGAGATTTTGAAAGAGACTGAATGAAACTTCCAAGAAAATGAATGTGGCTAGAGGCAAGAACAAAGGACTGAGCCTTGTGACACTCCAACATCAAGATTTTGGGGAGAACACACCCTTGTAAAGCAATTATACTCCAATAAAGATGTTAAAAAAAAAAAGATGTTGGGGATAAGGACGGGAAGTAGCCAAATGGGCTGGGAGAGAGCCCTCACTGAGGCTGGAGGAAAAGCCAGTGTAAAGACTGTACTAAATATTGAGGGAGTGATTCACTGGGTTAAATGCTTCTGATGGCTAAAGAGATGTAGGATTGAGAATTGACCACTAGATTTGGCATTGTGGGCATCACCTATGACCTACAAGACCATTTTGGTATAGTGGTGGGGAAAAAGCCTAACTGGAATGGGCTTAAGAGAAAATGGGAGAAGAGAAATTGGAGAAATATAGACAATTCTTTTGAGAATTTTGCCATGAATTGGAGAAAGGAATCAGGAATATAGGGCTAAAAAAAGTTTTTATTATTTTTTAATGGAAGAAGTAAGCAACATGTTTGTATGAATGATGGGAAAAATAGAAAATGATGAAGCAGATCAAAGGAAAAAATTACTGAAGCAATGTGCCCAGGCAGATAAGAATTTCTGATATCTAATGCAAAAGTGGAGGGTGAAGGTAATGACCTTAAAAACTTAAGGAGTCCATCTATTGTAACTGAAAGGGAGGCAAATACATGAGTACAAATTATGGTTGCTGGGTAGATATGGTAGTGGGAGCTCGAGGAAGTTACTTTATGCTTTTATTTTCTCTGTGAGATAGAAAGCAGGGTCTTTGCCTGAGAGTAGAAATGGGGCAGAAGGTGTTGGAGGTTTGGGAAGAGAATTTACAGAATAGTCACCTAGGAAAGTGGACTAGTGATTGGACAGATGAAGTGTTGTAGAATTGCTGGACACCAGTATGGGAGTCCTTAAAGTTCATGGTCATGAATTTAAAATGAATTTAAACACATAATCTATGTGGTTGTGGTGCTTTTCTCCAGCTACATTTAGCATGGTTGCAGGTATAGAAATAGATTTAAGAATTAACATTTTAAAATATATATATTCTCAAGGAAGAAAAGGGCAAGGAAGCCAGTGGTGTATGGAAAATGAAATGAAGAGAGGCATTTAGACCAAGGATTTCATTCACAGCAAAATCCAAAGGGTCAATGACTTTAGTTTCTTTGCAGATCCATAGTAAATTTCAACATACAGAATAATTTTGCTAGGAAAAAGAGGGAAATGTCAGCAAAATAAATGTAGGCAGGAGATGGTAAAAGGAAAGGGACAAGGAATACTGGAGCTAGAAGATAGCTGAATCTAGATAGTTTCAGTCACATTTGTGATCTCCTGAATGACAACCATCCCTTTATTGTTCCTACTTGTTTTTCTTAGTTTTCAGCCTTTCTGTAACTCAAATACCACGTTCTCAGGTGGCTAACTCAGCTGTCAACAAAGATGTAGTTTTACTTGAAATAGTCAACAACATTTCTGTCTCCCTTTACAGCACTATTTCAGCCACCCATTTAAAATGTGAAACAAGACTCTTCAGTAAAATATACATGTGGACACAAGTTCAAAAAGTCATTCCCACCACGCTGCTAAAATTTAAAGACAGGAAAGTAGTAAAGTGCCATTCATCAGTCATTCAAATTGGTATACTTAATGGAATTATGACAAAAGCCAATGTTCTTTTCTTTTCAAGAGTGTTGCTGTGTTAAATTGTAGAGCCTTGTTAATGATATTCTACTCTTGTCATTCACTTCAGGAAGTGTTAAAATAAGCATTAGAATATGATTATTGTATAATATAATAATTTTTTGCTTCTAGCCCTATGTCAAACCAGACGCCCATCTAATTTCAGTGCTGTGACTGCCACAGATCTCAACGTCTTGATGTTCCGGGTGCTGCTGAACTAGTTCAGAATACTTCATTAGTGATATCAATCCGATGGCTGGCTGAAACACTAAAGTTTGTAAATAAAACTATATGTGCTCATTTTGAAGCATGAACACTGTTTCCACTTATAAACTGGGAAGAGAAGCCTTGGCAAGGAGCCACATCCTTTCCTGGCATTACTTAGATGACCTTTAATGCGCTTGATCAGGGTATGAGTCACTGTTTCTGAGAATTGGAGTTCTTGCAAGTGGTCACCTTGTTGGAAGGGAACTGAAGATGTAATTCCTTAGTCACACCTCTATGATCTCAGTGTGTGCAGTAAAGTTGATAGAAAAAAAATTAAACAAAATAAAATAATTTGAAACTTGAATTGATAAATATTTCCTGTTTAAACAAAGGGAAAATGCTCTATCATGGAATATGATTCATTTTTGTTGTAGTACCTTATCCATAAAGAATGAAAAAAGGATTTCAAGATATTAGTCTCTGTTCTAGCTTTTTGAATAACTTTCTCAATGGTTATAAAGTTAGATATACTTCTGCTTGCATTTGATTAAGTAAGTATTATACTATAGGACCTTACCTGTCAGTGTTGCTAGCAGAATAAAAGAAGAGAAAGGAATGAAATGGAGGAGTTGATGAATATTTATGCTTTTAATCAATCTCACCAAATAAACATTCTCATGTTGCTTTGCAAATGAGATTTGCCTATCATAGGAACTTGCAGATGGTAATTTTTCTTTTCTCCATTGAAAATCTTGGAAGTCTGGTTGGACTGGTAAATGATTTTATAATCATTAGTGAATTTTAATGACTGACAACTTAAACAAAAATAATATTGAAACCTGTTTTCTTGGTGAAGTTTTTATCAAAATATACATTGAATTTTTTTCCTGAAGTATTCACTTATTAAGAAAATAATCTTTTGTATTGTGATATTTAATTTATACGATTTCTTATACATCCCCTAACCACTTTAACTGGCACATTTAATAGTTGTGGAAATCAGTAGAAGCAAAAAGAAATACCAGTCATAGTACGCAAGCCATAAAGATCATTTCAGATCATAATTAATTTGGAAATGTTAATGGGTTTGCTGTGACTGTAAATGATAAGACTTTCTTAAAAAAGGCCCACTCTAGTGGTACCTTTTTCAGTAAATGTAAACAAAAATGAACCAGATATGTCATAGCTGGGAAATCAACCAATATGGAGAAAAAAAGGATATTATATAAAGTATTATTGAAAAGCAAGATATTGTGTTATTAAGCCAACGTACATGTCCAGAACTAAGTAAAAATTTTGTAGTCTGATTAACTGCCTTCAGGATCAATAGGGATGGTCTAGTTGGATCTTGGGAGCAAAAAAACACATTCCTGCAGATATCTATTTGTTCTCATGGTGACCAGTTTTAACCCCTTATAATTCTTGTGCTCCTCCATAAGTAGCTCTCCAATTTGAGAGTGAAGATTTCTTCAAAATGCAGTAGAGTGGTTTCCTTAGGGTGTCTAGAAAGCCAGTGAAATGAAACACTGATTTTGAAGTTGTTTTGCTATATTGTGTGTGTGTGTGTGTGTTTAAAATGAATAATTAATTGCAAGAGACTCTTCTCATTCTTTTTTTATGGTTGACATATTTTATGAAAGAAATGAACTGTGTACATAGAAAGATAAACAGTGGAAGAAATATAACTTCTCCATTTGTGCCATCATGGACCCCCTTCACAAATGACTATGGCTTTATCTAACTTAAAATTCGGTGCTAGTGGTGGTAGACGTGATTGGGGAGACAGTATTTACAACATTTATAAAGCAGATATCACTTGCTACAAACACATGTCTCACAATAGATATTTTAAATCACAGTAACCAGAACTTTTCCTAAAGCAGAGTATATGAATCCAGATTTTACCACAAAGGAATGTAAACAGCATTCTGGGCTTAGTTCTGAACTTTGACCTGAGTCGTGCTAAATTGTAGTTTCCTGTTCATTATTACGGGTTGGAAATATTTCTCTGAAGCACTGTGTAAGCCAGATTGGTAAAGACAGACAGGGAAAATTCTATTGGAGAATAATTCTAAATCTTTTCCAATACCATGTTCCTTTCAAATCTCTTTCAATTCTTCCTAATCTTCCAGATTCATTTGCCAGAAGTTTCAGATGACTTTTGATTGGAAGGCTTGAAAACAAACAAACAAACAAAAAAAACCTAGGTTTTCATCAGAAAATTACATTTACAGTTCTACTCTGAAAGTGTTTATCTACAGAATTACCCATGAGTTCATCTCCTAGGTTAGTTCCACCTGTCACCTCAATCAAGAAAATGTCATCTTTTATGACATAATCCAAAATCCATACAACCCAGAGAGGTGCTGCCCAGCCATTTTGTGCTGCTAAGAGGGATCTGAAATTTTATCTTTATCTTTTTAACAGTTAAGAATTTTAAATATAGACAAGTTTTTCCTTCATCCTAGTTATTTTTTTTAAAAAAGCCACTTTAGAAGAGATTGAAGAGAAGCAAAGGCTTCTCCTCACTTTTAAAAATGTACTCTATACACTCTGATTTATTTAATGTCTTTTGTCAGACTCAAAGAGGGATACAGAGAAAGAGTTCTGGTTCAAATAGGGTGACACCTAAATACAGTTATTGTAAAAGAGATTTAATCCTAAACAACATATTTAATAAAAGTATGAATTAATGGGTATAGGAAGAAAGCCTTTAAAAAGTCCAACTATTTCTTTTGATTATTTTTAAAGCAGGCATTTAGTTGTTAAGTAAAAACTGAATTTTATATATAAAAACTGGTACTGAAGAGCTAACTTAAAAATAAATAGACTATTTTCTAAAGCAGTTTAAGGTTCAGAGAAAAACTAGGTGGAAGATACAGAGATTTTTCATATACCCTCTGTCCCCCAATACATGCATAGTCTACCGCATCTTCTACCAGAGTGGTGCATTGTTACAATCAGTGGACCTACATGACACATCATTATCACCCAAGTCCATAGTTTGCATTAGAGTTCACTCTTTATCTTGTATGTTTCAGTGGGTTTTGAAAAATGTATAATGATGTGTATCCACCATTATAGAATCATATAGAATAGTTTCACTGCCCTAAAAATCCTCTCTGTTCTACCTATTCACCCCTGCCTGACCCCTAACCACTGGTAACTACTGATCCTTTTACTGTTTCCATAGTTTTGCCTTTCCCAGAATGTCATACAATTGGAATCCTAAAGTATGTAGCCTTTTCAGATTGACTTCCTTTACTTAGTGATATGTGTTCATGTTTCCTCCGTAGCTTTTCATGGCTTGATAGCTCATTTATTTTTAGCACTGAATAATATTTCACTGTCTGGATGTACCACAGTTTATCTACACATTCACCTACTGAAGGACATCTTGGTTGCCTCAAAATTTTGACAGTTATGAGTTAAGCTGCTATAAACATCCATGTGAAGGTTTTTGGGCGGACATAAGTTTTCAGGTCCTTTAGGTTAAATACCAAGGAGCACAATTGCTGAATCATATGGTAGGACTATGTTTAGTTTTGTAAGAAATTTCCAAGTGGCCGTAATATTTTGCATTCCCATTACCAATGAATGAAGGTTCCTGTTGCTCCACATCCTCACCAGCATTTGGTACTATTAGTGTTTTGGATTTGACCATTCTAAAAGACGTGTAGTAGTATATCATTGTTGTTTTTTTAAGTACATGTTATGTGGACTATCTTTTCACATGTGTATTTGCCATCTGTATATCTTCTTTGGTGATGTGTCTGTTCAGGTCTTTGGCCCATTTTTTAATTGAATTGTTTGTTTTATTATTGTTGAGTGTTTAGTCCTTTGTATATTTTGAATAATAGTTCTTTATCAGACTTTTGCAAATATTTCCTCCCAACCTGTGGTTTTTTTTTTTTCTCATTCCCTTAACAATGCTTATTACAAAGTAGAAGTTTTAATTTTAATGAAGTTCATCTTATCAATGCCTTCTTTCATGGATTATTTCTTTGATGTTGTATCTAAAAAGTCATCACATACCTGTGGTCATTTAGGTATTCTCTTATGTCGTCTTCTAAGAATTTTATAGTTTTGCATTTTACATTTAGGTATATGATGCAGCTGAGTTAATTTTTGTAAAGGATGTAACATCTATGTCTAGATGCATTTTTTTTTTTTTGGCATGTGGATTTCTAGTTGTTCTAACACCATTGTTGAAAAGACTATTTCAACTATAAAGCTTTTGCTCCTTTGTAAAGTTGACTATATTTGTGTGGGCCTCTTTTTGGGCTCTCTATGCTGTGCCATTAATCTATTTGTCTATTGTTTCAATCATATGGCATAGTCTTGATTACTGTGCTAATGTAAATGGTTTATAGTAAGTCTTAAAGTTGGGTAGTGTCAATCTTCCGACTTTGCTCTTTTCCTTCAACATTGTGTTGGCTATTCTGAGTTTTTGCCTCTTCATAAAATTTTATAATTTGTTTATTGATATCCACCAAATAACTTGCTGGGATTTGGATTGGAATTATTTTGAGTCTGCAGGTCAAGTTGGAAATAACTGACTTCTTGCCAATATGGAGTTTTCCTTGGAATTTTGTAGTTTTCTATATATCGGTCTTGTACATATTTTGTTAGATTTATACCTAAATATTTCATTTTGGGAGATGCTAATGTAAACGGTATTGTGTTTTCAGTTTCAGATTCCACTTGTTCATTGCTGGTATCTAGGAAATCAAATGACCTTTGTATATTAACCGTGTATCCTCCAACATTACTATGATCACTTTTTTAGTTCCAGGAGGTTTTTTTTGTTTGTTTGTTTGTTTGTTTTACAAGGATTTTCTGTATAGATGATCCTGTCATCTGTGAAAAACTCCAGTTTTATTTTGGTCTTCACAATTTGTATACCTTTTATTTCCTTTTCTTGCCTTATTGCATTAATTAGGACTTCCAGTACATTGTTGAAAAGGAGTGGTAAGAGGGAACGTTTTTGCTTTGTTCCTGCTTTTACTGGAAAAATGTTGAGTTTCTCACCGATAACTATTATGTTAGCTGCAGGTTTCTTGTTGATGTTCTTTATCAAATTGAGGAAGCTCTCCTCTGTACCTATTTTGCTGAGAGTTTTTATCATGAATGCATGTTGCCTTTTCTTGAATGCTTTTTCTGCATCTATTGATATGATCATGTGATTTTTCTTCTTTCACCTGTTGATGTGATGGATTGCATTAATTGATTTGCAAATGTTGACCCAGACTTATATACCTGGGATAAATTCAACTTGGTTGTGGTGTGTAATTATTTTTATACATTATTTAATTGGGTTTCCTAATATTTTGTGAGATATTTACATTGATGTTCATAAGTGATATTCGTTTGCAGTTTTCTTGTAATGTCACTCTCTAGTTCTAGTATTAGAGTAATGCTGGCCTCATAGAATGAGTTGGGAAGTAATTCCTCTGCTTTTGTCTTCTGGAAGAGATTGTAGACAATTGGTGTAATTTCTTCTTTGGTTGTTTGTAGAATTAATCACTGAACCCATCTGGGCCTCTTGCTTTCTATTTTGAGGGGATATTAATTATTGATTCAATTTCTTTAGTTAATATAAAATTATTCACATTGTTATTTCTTCTTGTGTAAGTTTTGGCAGATTGTGTTTTTCAAGGAATTGGTCCATTTCATCTAAGTTATCTAATTTGGGAACATGGAGTTGTCCAAAATATTCCTTTATTATCCTTTTAATGTGCATAGGATCAGTACTGATGTCCTCTTTTCTTTCTGATATTAGTAATTTCTGTCTTCTGTCATTTTTCCTAGGTAGACTGGCAAGAGGTTCTTTAATTTATTGATCTTTTCAAAGAATTGCCTTTTGGTTTTGTTGCTTTTCTCTGTTGATTTCTCATTTTCAATTTCATTGATTTCTCTTCTAATTTTTATTGTTTTTGTTCTGCTTATTTTGGAATTAATTTACTATTTTTCTAGTTTCCTAAACTGGAATCTTAGATTATTGATTTTAGATCTTTCTTTTTTTCTAATATATACACTCAATGCTATAAATTTCCCTCTAAGCACTGTTTTCACTGCACTCTACTAATTTCGTTAGGTTATGTTTTCATGTTTGTTTACTTCAAAATATTTTGCCTCACACATTTCAATGCCCTGTTTTTAGCTGCATGCATATTGAGGATTGTTATGTCTTCTTGTTCCATTGATTCCTTTGTCATTATTTAATGCCCCTTTTTATCCTTGATAACTTTCTTTCCTCCAAAATCTGCTTTGTCTGAAGTTAATTCAACTACCTCCTTTCTTTTAATTAGTGTTAAAATTGGTGTGGCTTTCTCCTCATTTACTTTTAATCTGTATGTATCCCCATACTTAAAGTGAGTTTCTTATAGACCACATATAATAGGATCTAGTTTTTGATCCACTTTGAAAATCTTTATCTTTTAATTGGTGTATTTAGAACATTGACCTCTAAAGTGGGTATTGATATAGGTGCATTAATATCTACCATATTTTTATTTTTTTTTTTAATTTGTTGTCCTTGTTCTTTGCTCCTTTGTCTTTCACTATTTTTCTGCCTTACGTGGTTTTCATTTCATGTGGTTTTATTTTTCTCTTCTTTAGCCAATCACTTATACATTTTTTTTTTCTTTTGCGGTACGCGGGCCTCTCACTGTTGTGGCCTCTCCCATTGCCGAGCACAGGCTCCAGACGCGGAGGCTCAGTGGCCATGGCTCACGGGCCCAGCTGCTCCGCGGCATGTGGGATCTTCCCAGACCGGGGCACAAACCCGTGTCCCCTGCATTGGCAGGTGGACTCTCAACCACTGCGCCACCAGGGAAGCCCAGGACTAGATTTTAATCTGAGCAGAGAATGGTGTGATCTGACTTCTATTTTGAAAGGATCTCTCTAACTGCCATGCAGAAAATAAGCAGTGGGTGAGGGTAGAATTAGGGAGGGTAGTTAGGAGACTGCCAAAATAATTGGACAAGAAAGGATAATGGCTTGGAGCATCTTGGTAGTGCTAGAATAAGTAACAAGAGAATATGCTCTGGAAATATTTTAGAGTAAGAGCCAATGAGATTTCTTGATGTGTCAACCTAAGTGTGAGGTGTTAGAGAAAGTATCCATGATGGTTCAAGGCTTTTCAGCTGCTCTGACTGTTCTTTCTCTGGCCTTGCTTCCATCTTCTTGTAGATCCTTGGACTTCATCAGTTTATTTTTCTCCTTTAAGTTTCTATCACTGCCTTCTCTAGTCCTGGTCATCCAAGACTGTCTCTAGAAAGGACA
The DNA here is from genome assembly GCF_949987515.2 of Delphinus delphis. NCBI lineage: Eukaryota > Metazoa > Chordata > Mammalia > Artiodactyla > Delphinidae > Delphinus > Delphinus delphis. Next base: position 59,158,273 of record NC_082696.1, on the reverse strand, counting down.
TAGGCTTCTGGGCTCTTCACAGCCTTAAAAACAACTTTGGGCATTTTACTGTAAATCACTATGTGAAAACAGGCTATGTATAATACAAAAAAAAAAAAAAAGAGAGAGAAGTTATGAAGTTTACAAATTACAGCAATAATACTTAGTAAACTATACTTTATTTCCTCTGAGAGGTAAATGAAGGCTTGGTAGAATCCTATTTTTACCTTGAAATGAGATTCTGCATTCCATCTCCTTGGTGAAAGTCATATAGCCTATCTCAAAATGATAGCTTTTCACTTCTGATGAGCACGCAGTCCTGGCAGAACAATAGGTACTCCTCTGTTTACTAAGGAACGTGTGCATCTCTGTGAACTTCGACTGGGTAACACCCAAAGGTAAATCCAATTTTTTGACTGCTGAAAACTTATACAATTTTGGGAAAGGGGGAGTTTACAATAATGTATACAAGATTTTTAGATCCTCCCAGGGCCTTGAAAGACACTTGTACAAATTAGGACCTAAAGTTATGTTTCATTTACCACAGAGTAAACCTGACTGTAGTAATATGCTTTCACCAACTCCCCATTTCACCTAGTTATCTTAGTCTAATAACTTCGGCATAGGATCCACAAGCTTTGGGGTAGGAGTCCTCTCATTGGATCTGGTCTATGATTTAGAAAAAATATTGTCACGCAGTGTAAGGATATTTTGGTACCAGAGGCTATAAATTGGGATGAGTCTTTAAAATTGCTTCACTATCATTCTCCCATTCTTAAATAAGCATCCTTGGACATGGAATTTTTCGAGAACTTTATCTTTTTGTGTGAGAAAATTATTTTCACAATTATTTTCTCTCCAAATGTAAAACTGACATGCTCTTTAGTTTAGACATGCTTTCTAGCTCTTAAACTTTCTGATCTTTAAATTTATTAAATAGCTGTATATATAGTAAATACCCATAAAACAAAATACTATTTGAGAAATTACATTGTACTTTCAGTGGAATCTCCACACTCCATTTTCTTTTCTTTTCATGGAAAATAGTTATACACTCTACAACAGAGGAAATCATATGGGGCAAATTAGTATCCCTAGAGCACCAGATAAGTTCTTGCCTCCTGTGAAGCAGTGACTCTCAGGGGTGGCTGCAGACTTTCATGGTTTCCATCAAGAAACGCTGCTGCGGCTCTTCATCTGTATGCACCACTGAAAAATATTTTTACGATTGATTTTCCTCTGGCATTGATCTACCACCTGATGCCATCAATAATGAGGTTTGTCAGCTGATTTCTTAGACTGTCTGGAATTTTTTTTTTTTTCCTGGCAGAAGAGGAGCTGGTAGTAAGACAGGAAGAAAGGTTAATAACTTGAACTTGGGAATATGCAACCAACCTACCTACCCCACTAAGTGGTTCCGTCCAGCCCTTCTTCCTCTTTCCCTGTTCACCTATCACTTTATTAGTTGATAGGAAGCCTTCCATTGGTTTGGCCTCCTGAGTGTTGCTATTTTTCAGTTTGGTATGCATTCGAATGCAAATTAAATGGGACAGTTATCTGTGGTAAAGTGTTTTCTTGATGCTGGAGGAAAGCTTTTTCTTTTGCTTCCCTTACAAATTTGGAGGCATCTAAAAAGCTGATTCAACTCAAGTACTTTGTGAGAAACCAATTTTGTAAACTATACCACTTTCATTTATTGAAGTTAGCCCATGTTTGGGCCTAAAGGGAGAATTTTCTGAAACACATGTCTATTTCACTGTGGCAGAATGCTTCCCTTTACAAAGCAATAATATGGGGAAAAAAGTAGAAAGTAGATATTCAGAATTCCCACATCCCTTGTAAAATAAAATGAAAATGCAGATATCCTTCTGTCAAGGTCCTGATCCTGGACAAAATTATATACCAAAATTTGACAAAGCACGTTCTGAGAGATTTGTATTCATTATTATGCATTAACTTAACTAAGTATTGATTACTCTGAGAGGAACAGATGGAAACAGCTATTTTTGTGGATTCCAGATATTGAACTATGAGAAGTCAGGGGAAAAAAATCTCATTGATAGCTGAAAACAAAATAATTCAAGAAACAAGATAAGAAAGGATACTATTTTATGTACAGTATATCTGGTTGAAAAAAATTATCTCTTTTGTTGCCTCCATATATTATTAAAGATTTCTAACCATAATAGGTAACTGTCATTGACAATATAGGTGAGACATAAAAAATTCTTAGTATTTTATCAGGAATGCACATAACAACTATTTCAATTAATTATATGTATTTTCTATGAAAAGATTTTTTCACACATTCATTCTATCTTTTAATTAGTTATAAATTGAACAACTTAACATTTGTTTCAACTGTATATCTCTGTAAAATTCAGGTGTATTTACATGTAATACATATTTGCATGTGCAATATACTCCTTGAAATTGCATAGCACACAAACTACTATATTCTGTGGCCCTGATCTACTCAGAAGCAGAATTGAGGAGTCATTTGCTATTTATTTCAATACTTGATTTCATTAACGACTGCTAGATTGCTTTCTAGACCAGCATTTACCCTCCTACCAACACTTAATACTTTCCTATTCTCTAGCTTGGGGGAGCGTTTAATCTTATCTTTCTGATGTTTGCCAGTCATGTGAGTCTTTGCTATGTGGCCCTCTCTTATTTGAAGTTACTGGTTTTCTCTGGTATTAGAACCCAACCACCTTTTATCTTCCTCAGGACTTTTCAGAATAAGCTTCAGAATCCATCACCATCCCTGTTCCTTCTGAGACGTATCCTGGGTTAGGTTTAGAGAAGGAAAACTGAGCTACTGAGCTAATTCCAGATCACCAATGTTTTGGAAACATGCGTTGTCCAAAGTGTGTGTGTGTGTGTGTGTGTGTGTGTGTGTGTACACAAATATTAAGTTTGAATCTGCTTGAGTGATCTCAGTTTTTATTCAAGCTGTGTTTTTGCTTCCACCTCAATTCTCTTTCAAACAAGTCACCTGTTTTGAGTATTCTGCATATCTCCCCCTTCTTGTGGGTCTCCTTAGATGTGTTGCTTTCTTCTCTATATATAATATGTCCTAGGTCCAACTGCTAGGATGCAATAAGCAGCAGCTATCCCATAAGTGAGGACAGACATAGGAGCCAGATGTTTTGCCAAGTGATCATCCCCTCTCAAGGTAACAGGAAAGAGCTTCTCTGCTCCCTACATCTGTAAAGGCTAAGACTCTCCCAGCCTCCGCTGACCAGATTGATCAGGTGGTCCTTGCAGGGATGCTCATGGATGGATGCCCTGTCCATTTTCTTACAGGTTTGCAGATTGTCAAAGACCACACAGCAGTCAGGGGAGAGAAAATTTAAGAAGGAATGTAAAACTGGGACAAATGCTGAAAGAATTTTTTAAAAATCTGAGAATTGGAAAATAATCTTTGAAGTTCGACATTTTGGAGGAGATTCATGATTTTTCCTTATAGTAATCTTGTAACATATTAGAAAAAAATAAAAAACAAGCATAAGGATATAGAAACTGCTAGTAAGAATTGTTCTTCCAGAGGAAACCTCCAGGATGGTGGAGGAGTAAGACGTGGAGATCACCTTCCTCCCCACAAACACATCAGAAATACAACTACATGTGGAACAACTCCTACAGAACACCTACTGAATGCTGGCAGAAGACCTCAGACTTCCCAAATGTCAAGAAACTCCCCTCGTACCTGGGTAGGGCAAAAGAAAAAAGAATAAACGGAGGCAAAAGGATAGGAATGGAACCTGCACCAGTGGGAGGGAGCCGTGAAGGAGGAAAGGTTTCCACACACTAGGAAGCCCCTTTGCGTGCAGAGACAGCGGGTGGCAGAGAGGGGAAGCTTCGGAGCCACGGAGGAGAGCACAGCAACGGGTGTGCAGAGGGAAAAGCAGAGAGATTCCCGCACAGAGGATCAGGGCCGACCAGCACTCACCAGCACGAGAGGCTTGTCTGCTCACCCGCCGGGGTGGGCGAGGGCTGGGAGCTGAGGCTCGGGCTTCGGTCGGAGTGCAGGGAGAGGACTGGCGGCGTGAACACAGCCTGAAGGGGCTAGTGTGCCACAGCTAGCCGGGAGGGAGTCCGGGAAAAGTCTGGAGCTGCCGAAGAAGCAAGGAGCATTTACTTCACTCTTTGTTTCCCGGTGCGCGGGGAGAGGGGATTAAGAGCCCCGCTTAAAGGAGCTTCAGAGACGGGCGTGAGCCGCGGCTATAGTGCGGACCCCAGAGACGGGCATGAGACGCTGGGGCTGCTGCTGCCGCCACCAAGAAGCCTGTGTGCGAGCACAGGTCACTATCCATACCTCCTCTCCCGGGAGTCTGTGCAGCCCGCCACGGCCAGGGTCCCGTGACCCAGGGACAACTTCCCCGGGGGGAACACAAGGCGCGCCTCAGGCGGGTGCAATGTCACGCCGGCCTCTGCCGCCACAAGCTCGCCCTGCATCCATACCCCTCTCTCACCCTGGCCTGAGTGAGCCAGAGCCCCCGAATCAGCTGCTTCTTTAACCCTGTCCTGTCTGAGCGAAGAACAGACGCCCTCAGGCGACCTACGTGCAGAGGTGGGTCCAAATCCAAAGCTGAAAACCCCAGGAGCTGTGCGAACAAAGAAGAGAAAGGGAAATCTCTCCCAGCAGCCTCAGGAGCAGCGGATTAAATCTGCACAATCAATTTGATGTACCCTGCATCTGCGGAATACCTGAATAGACAACGTATCATCCCAAAATTGAGGTGGTGGACTTTGGGAGCAATGCCCTGTGGCTAACAGGGTCTTGGTGCTCCAGCTGGGTTTCAGGCCTGTGCCTCTGAGGTGGGAGAGCTGAGTTCGGGACATTGGTCTACCAGAGACCTCCCAGCTCCACATAATATCAAATGGCGAAAGCTCTCCCAGAGATCTCCATCTCAACGCTAAGACCCAGCTCCACTCAACAACCAGCAAGCTACACTGCTGGACACCCTAAGCCAAACAACTAGCAAGACAGGAACACAACCCCACCCATTAGCAGAGTGGCTGCCTAAAATCATAGTAAGGTCACAGACACTCCAAAACATACCACCAGACATGGACCTGCCCACCAGAAAGACAAGATCCAGCCTCATCCACCAGAACACAGGCATTAGTTTTGCCCAGCCAGGAAGTCTACACAACCCACCGAACCAACCTTAGCCACTGGGGGCAGACACCAAAAACAACAGGAACTACAAACCTGCAGCCTGCTAAAAGGAGACCCCAAACACAGTAAGTTAAGCAAAATGAGAAGACAGAATAACACACAGCAGATGAAGGAGCAAGGGGAAAACCCACCAGGACAAACAAATGAAGAGGAAATAAGCAGTCTACCTGAAAAAAGAATTCAGAGTAATGATAGACAAATGATACAAAATCTTGGAAATAGAATGGAGAAAATACAAGAAACGTTTAACAAGGACCTAGAAGAACTAAAGAGCAAGCAAACAATGATGAATAACACAATAAATGAAATTTAAAATTCTCTAGAACAAATCAATAGCAGAATAACTGAGGCAGAAGAACAGATAAGTGACCTGGAAAATAAAATAGTGGAAATAACTACTGCAGAGCAGAATAAAGATAAAAGAATGAAAAGAATTGAGGCCAGTCTTAGAAACCTCTGGGACAACATTAAATGCACCAACATTCAAATTATAGGGGTCCCAGTAGAAGAAGAGAAAAAGAAAGGGACTGTGAAACTATTTGAAGAGATTATAGTTGAAAACTTCCCTAATATGGGAAAGGAAATAGCCAATCAAGTCCAGGAAGCACAGAGGATCCCATACAGGATAAATCCAAAGAGAAACACAGCAAGACATATATTTATCAAACTGTCAAGAATTAAATACAAAGAAGAAATATTAAAAACAGCAAGAGAAAAACAACAACTACCATACAAGGTAATCCCCATAAGGTTAACAACTGATCTTTCAGCAGGAACTCTACAAGCAGAAGAGAGGGGCAGGACATGTTTAAAGTGATGAAAGGGAAAAACCTACAACCAAGATTTCTCTACCCAGACAAGGATTTCACTCATTTTCGACAGAGAAATTAAAACCTTTACAGAAAGGAAAAGTTAAGAGAACTCAGCACCACCAAACCAGCTTTACAAGACATGCTAAAGGAACATCTGTAGGCAGGAAACACAAGAGAAGGAAAAGACCTACAATAACAAGCCCAAAACAATTAAGAAAATGGTAATAGGAACATACATATCAATAATTACCTTAAATGTAAATGGATTAAATGCTCCAACCAAAAGACATAGACTGGCTGAATGGATACAAAAAAAAGACCTGTATATAAGCTGTCTACAAGAGACCCACTTCAGACCTAGGGACACATACAGACTGAAAGTGAGGAGATGGAAAAGATATTCCATGCAAATGGAAATCAAAAGAAAGCTGGAGTAGCAATTCCCATATCAGACAAAATGGACTTTAAAACAAAGACTATTACAAGAGACAAAGAAGGACACTACACAATGATCAAAGGATGAATTCAAGAAGAAGATATAACAATTGTAAATATTTATGCACCCAACATAGGAGCACCTCAATACATAAGGCAAACAATAACAGCCATAAAAGGGGAAATCAACAGTAACACAATCATAGTAGGGGACTTTAACACCCCACTTTCATCAATGGACAGATCATCCAAAGTGAAAATAAATAATGAAACACAAGCTTTAAATGACACATTAAACAAGATGGAGCTAATTGATATTTATAGGACATTCCATCCAAAAACAATAGAATACATTTTCTTTCTGCTCATGGAACATTCTCCAGGATAGATCATGTCTTGGGTCACAAATCAAGCCTTGGTAAACTCAAGAAAATTGAAATCATATCAAGTATCTTTTCTGACCACAACGCTATGAAACTAGATATCAGTTACAGGAAAAAATCTGAAAAAAATACAAACACATGGAGCTAAACAATACACTACTTAATAACCAAGAGATCATGGAAAAAATCAAAGAGGAAATCAAAAAATGCCTAGAAACAAATAATAATGAAAACACGATGGCCCAAAACCTACGAGATGCAGCAAAAGCAGTTCTAAGAGGGAAGTTTATAGCAATACAGTCCTACCTCAAGAAACAAGAAACATCTCAAATAAACAACCTAACCTTACACCTAAAGCAAATCGAGAAAGAAGAACAAAAAAACCCAAAGTTAGCAGAAGGAAAGAAATCATAAAGATCAGACCAGAAATAAATGAAAAAAGAATGAAGGAAACGACAGCAAAGATCAGTAAAACTAAAAGCTGGTTCTTTGAGAAGATAAACAAAATTGATAAACCATTAGCGAGACTCATCAAGAAAAAAAGGAGAAGAGTCAAATCAATAGAATCAGAAATGAAAAAGGTAAAGTAACAAGTGACACTGCAGCTATACAAAGGATCATGAGAGATTATTGCAGGCAACTGTATGCCAATAAAATGGACAACCTGGATGAAATGAACAAATTCTTAGAAAAGCACAACTTTCTGAGATTGAACCAGGAACAAATAGAAAATATAAACAGACCAAATGAACACTGATATTGAGACTGTGAGTAAAAATCTTCCAACAAACAAAAGCCAGGACCAGATGGCTTTACAGGTGAATTCTGTCAGACATTTAGAGAAGCGCTAACAGCTATCCTTCTCAAACTCTTCCAAAATAGAGCAGAGGGAGGAACACTCCCAAACTCATTCTGCGAGGCTACCATCACCCTAATACCGAAACCAGACAAAGATGTCACAAAGAAAGAAAACTACAGGCTAATATCACTGATGAACATAGATGCAAAAATTCTCAAGAAAAAACTAGCAAACAGAATCCAACAGCACATTAAAAGGATCATACACCATGATCAAGTGGGGTTTATCCCAGTGATGCAAGGAGTCTTCAATATATGCAAATCAATCAATGTGATAAACCATATTAACAAATTGAAGGAGAAAAACCACATGATCATCTCAATAGATGCATAAAAAACTTTGTACAAAATTCAACACCCACATAGATTAAAAACCCTCCAGAAAGTAGCCAAAGAGGGAGCTTACCTCAACAATAAATGACAAACCCACAGCCAACCTAGTTCTCAATGGTGAAAAACTGAAGACATTTTCACTAAGATCAGGAGCAAGACATGGTTGTCCACTCTCACCACTATTATTCAACATAGTTTTGGAAGTTTTAGCCACAGCAATCAGAGAAGAAAAAGAAATAAAAGGAATCCAAATTGCAAAAGAAGTAAAGCTGTTACTGCTTGCAGATGACATGATACTATACATAGAGAATTCTAAAGATGCTACCAGAAAACTACTAGAGCTAATCAATGAATTTGGTAAAGTAGCAGGATACAAAATTAATGCACAGAAGTCTCTTGCATTCTTATACACTAATGATGAAAAATCTGAAGGTGAAATTAAGAAAACACTCCCCTTTACCATTGCAACAAAAAGAATAAAATACCTAGGAATAAAGCTACCTAAGGAGACAAAAGACCTGTATTGCAGAAAATTATAAGACACTGGTGAAAAAACTTAAAGATGATACAAATAGATGGAGATATATACTGTGTTCTTTGATTGGAAGAATCAACATTGTGAAAATGGCTATACTACCCAAACCAATCTACAGATTCAATGCAATCCCTATGAAACTACCAATGGCATTTTTCACAGAACTAGAACAAAAAAATTCACAATATTTATGGAAACACAAAAAACCCTGAAGAGCCAAAACAATCTTGAGAATGAAAAATTGACCTGGAGGAATCAGGCTCCCTGACTTCAGAATATACTATAAAGCTGCAGTAATCAAGACAGTATGGTACTGGCATAAACACAGAAATATAGATCAACGGAACAGGATGGAAATCCCAAAGATAAACCCCGCACATATGGTCACCTTATTTTTGATAAAAGAGGCAAGAATATATAGTGGAGAAAAGACAGCCTCTTCAGTAAGTAGGGCTGGGAAAACTGGACAGCTACACGTAAAAGAATGATATTAGAACATTCCGTAACACCATACACAAAAATAAACTCAAAATGGATTAAAGACCTAAATGTAAAGCCAGACACTATAAAACTCTTAGAGGAAAACATAGGCAGAACACTCTGACATAAATCACAGTAAGATCCTTTTTGACGGACTTCCTAGAGAAATGGAAATAAAAACAAAAATAAACCAATGGGACCTAATGAAACTTAAAACCTTTTACACAGCAAAGGAGAACATAAACAAGACAAAAATACAGCCCTCAGAATGGGAGAAAATATTTGCAAATGAAGCAACTGACAAAGGATTAATGTCCAAAATATACAAACAGTTCATGCAGCTCAATATCAAAAAAACGAACAACCTAATTCAAAAATAGGCAGACCTACATAGGCATTTCTCCAAAGAAGATATACAGATTGCCAACAAACACATGAAAGGATGCTCAACATCACTAATTATTAGAGAAATGCAAATCAAAACTACAATGTGTTATCACCCCACACCAGTCAGAATGGCCATCATCAAAAAAATCTACAAAAAATAAATGCTGGAGAGGGTGTGGAGAAAAGGGAACACTCTTGCACTATTGGTGGGGTTGTAAATTGATACAGCCACTATGGAGAACAGTATGGAGGTTCCTTAAAAAACTAAAAATAGAACTACCATACGACCCAGCAATCCCACTACTAGGCATATACCCTGAGAAAACCATCATTCAAAAAGAGTCATGTACCACAATGTTCATTGCAGCTCTATTCACAATAGCCAGGACATGGGAGCAACCTAAGGGTCCACTGATAGATGAATGGATAAAGAAAATGTGGCACATATATACAATGGAATATTACTCAGCCATAAAAAGAAATGCAATTGAGTTATTTGTAGTGAGGTGGATGCACCTAGAGTCTGTCATACAGAGTTAAGTAAGTCAGAAAGAGAAAAACAAATACCATATGCTAATACACATATATGGAATCTAAAAAAAAAAAAAGTTGTTCTGAAGAACCTATGTGCTGGATAGAAATAAAGACGCAGCCATAGAGAATGAAGTTAAGGACACAGGGAGGGGGAAGGGTAAGCTGGGATGAAGTAAGAGAGTGGCATGGACTTATATACTTATATATACTACCAAATATTAAATAGGTAGCTAGTGGGAAGCAGCCATATAGCACAGGGAGATCAATTCAGTGCTCTGTGACCACCTAGAGGCGTGGGATAGGGAGGGTGTGAGGGAGATGCAAGAGGGAGAAAATATGGGGATATATGTATATGTATAGCTTATTCACTTTGTTATAAAGCAGAAATTAACACACCATTGTAAAGCAATTATACTCCAATAAAGATGTTAAAAAATGAATAAAAAATAAAGAAATATAAGCTATGTTCTCTAAGAAAAAAAAATAATTGTTCTTCCTAGGAGATCTCTGATAAAAAATGATATGCAGGTATAAAAAATGCAGATGGCTAAAAGTAGACACAGGGCTAGAGGTCAAGAGATGTTTTCAATTTCACTGATGGGGGATCTTGTATATGTGTATACAAATGGAGCTAGCAGAGAGAGTATTTGGAAATACAGGAGGCAGGGGGAAAACCAAGGACACATAATTCTGGGGTTAGTGGTAAAGAAATCATAACTAAGGTAAACATCTTGAGCAGAATAAAAGACACCTCTGAAACAGCTGGAAATGAGGTCAGAGTGAGGAAAACTACAAAGAAATTTGTAGATATGGGGGAAAGAAATTAACAAAATTATGTACAGTCTGTTTTCTCAGTAAAGTATGAGGCAGGATCACTGGCACAGAGAAATGAAGGTTTGCCATGGGAGAAACAATGATGTGCTGGTGCTGGCTAGCATGGGCTAGCAAGAGCTAATTTCTGAGTTTTCAAGAATTTCGTGAACCAGTTGTAAAACATGGCCATTATTGCAACACAAATTACATAAATTTACAGTTGAATTATTGTAAAAAAATGTAATAAATGCTCAATATTCATCACTTCCTTTCTACTTTCTGTGCTCTTGGTATTATATTTATCTATTGTGTCTGAGCACAGGTACACTATTGTATCTGGGAATGCCATAAAAGTTGTGCTACTTACTACACACTGCTTCCCACTCTGCTTTTAGTGGTGTTGCTGATGCCTTGAAATGTGCCCTGGTGGAAGTATCTGTGACTTGAAGATCAGCAAATGCTATTGTACAAATCAGGGCTTTTTTTATTTCGTTTTGTTTTGCAAAGAGCTGTTGATTGACCATATACTGGCAAACCACGAGGTAAAGTTTTTGAGGCTAACAGTAACTATTTTGAATGAGTTCTTTGAGGAGTAGGAAACAGCTGATTATTGACTGTTAAAGGATGGTCACAGCTGCTTGGGCCAGGCTGAAGTTAGGGGCTACATTTGTAAAGGCAATCTACCCCACGAGCCCCCCAGCTTTGGAAACAGCAAAATAGTTGGGTTGAATTTCTTGGATGCAGGGCCTGAGGTGGAGAGGTGGGACTGGTTGAACTGGAGCATGTTGAGACTAGTTATAGAGAGTAGGGAACTCAAGAGGAAGCTAATGTACTGGGAGAAAAGGGTGAGAGTGTGGAATCAGAAACCTTAAAGTCCAGGTATAGCTGAAATGATGCAGAAGAAAGTAAAAAGGATGCAGAATTGTAATCAGAGAGTGGGGTTTTGGAAGTTATTATTTCATATAAAGCCATTTCCAGACCTTGGGTGTGATGGTACTTATGAGTTTGCTCAAGTTATCATGACTGTAGATACAGTGGGATTAGAAGAAGAGTTGCTGGTTTAGGTTGTTGGATGAGTTGATCTTATGGGCTGAAGGCACCAGGGATGATGGCAGGAATTAGAGTGAAGAGCTGAGAGTTATGTAGGTGTTAGAGTGGAGAAATGGGGATGATGTGGGTGTTGGAGTGGAGAGCTGCATTGATTTGGATCAAATAGCTCTGGAATTCCTTGTGTGCAAGGAAATCATTCAGTGAGAATGGCTTCTGTGGAAATACACAGACAAGGCTACCTTACCAGCCACGGTCATCCTTAAGCTATAGCTGCACTGGGTATAAACAGTGTATTGGAGTGCATAAGGAAATAGTATTCTTTTTAAAAAATTTTTATTGGAGTATAGTTGATTTACAATGTTGTGTCAGTTTCAGGTGTACAGCAAAGTGAATCAGTTATACATTTTTTTTTTTTTTTGGCTGCACCGTGTGGCATGTGGGATCTTAGTTCCCAGACCAGGTATCAAACCCTCACACCCACTGCATTGAAAGCACAGAGTCTTAGCCACTGGACCACCCGGGAAGTCCAGGAAATAGTATTCTTAATGTAAAAACATTTTTAGTGTTTTGCAAAATTTAATTTGCTTAACATTCTATAGCATTTCTGATGAAACTGACATACAGTTGTACTAATGGGTTGGGGACTGTGGCAAGGATGTCTCTTTTAAAAAAGATTTACTTTTTCTAACCCACTTCTTCCAGGCCACTTCAGAGAGATTTTTTTTTCTCTTTTGCATGTTCATAAACAGTTAAGGAAATATCCCACTTATTTTTTTCTCTGTTGAATTCTTAAACATTTTCAAATTCTTGGTATTGCGGTATATTCTCCAGAATTTATTTTAGTATTTATTATGTTTCATTTCCTTTACTGTTCCCACTAGGTATCATTTTCCCTTTCTACCTTTAGTAAGGGTGTCATATTAGCTCTATAGAGCATAAGCTTTCAATTTTACCTTTCATTTTTTTGATACAAAGAGCATATATAAAATATCATTTTATCCTTTAGTGTTGCATCCCCTTGTAGCAGTTTTAGCTATTATTTTTCACCAATGCTTTGAAAGTAGGCACTTAGCACATATTTCTTAATGATGTATTTTTCAAGATGTAGGTGACATTGTTAAACAGGTGTATTTGTAATAAAAAATTTTTCCCCAAACTTCTGTCTAAATCTCTTGCTCAGTGCTACTCAACTGGGACTCAAAACTCAGCAGTGTAACAACAGGTTATTCTCTTTCTACATTTTCTCCTTCATTACAAGTATAGCCATGGTTTTAACAAGGGCCAATGGCTTAACCCGAAGGATTGATCTGGGACCCTTTGACAGGTCAGTGCATGGGTATCAAGGATATCTATCCCTCAAATCTCATTAGCAAAGCATTTCTTAAACAAGGCTATGCAAAGAGGGAGAAGAAAAGCAACCTTGAGAGAGAGAGAGAGAGAGAGAGAGAGAGAGAGAGAGAGTGTGTGTGTGTGTGTGTGCGCGCGCGCGCGCGTGAACTTACAAGAAACAATCTTTCTTTTATACTCACAGACTCAGTATCTTCATGCAAATTCCCTTCTATTCTCTACCTGAAGGTAAACACTTGAGTTGAGTTGAGTCATTCATATTCCTATGTAGTTTAGTTTACTCTTTTGCCATTGCTATGTGAAAATGGTGAGTTTTGATAAGACATCAGAGAGAAGAAAGTAGTATTTTTAAAGTCCAGGCCAAGTTTGGATGAGTGATTTGGGCAACTTGGGCCTCAGCGAACTGCCAGGTGCTTGAAGGGTGAAGCGTGGTTCCATTTCCATGACAAGGAGACGGTTTGATGTGGTGAAAGATATCAGATTCAGCCCCACAGTCATGAGTTGCAGCTCTTTCTTGGCTTTGCCTTACTCTGGGATTTTTGGCAAGCTGTTTAGCTTGTTTAAATCTCAGATAAGATCTATAATTTGGGGATATTAACATATGTCTCAACTGTTTTTTAAAGGATTATATGAGGTGTTTTATTAAAAATCCTTGCCACTCACCTGGCACAGAGTAGGCCTTCAATAAATAAGAGTTTCCACATCTTTAATACCCTGAAGGTAAAAAGTTGCATTGCTTTGCCATGATCTATCAAGATGCTAAAGCACTGCAGTATCTATAACTCTAATTTCTACAATTTGAATTAGATTTCCAATATAAAAACTCTTGAAACAGGATAACTGGGTAGTGTTTACGATTCAGATTTCTTAAAAGTACATAAGAAGTTTAAGAAACACCTACATAGAAAACAATAAACTATTAGTGAAAAAAGAAAAATTGTGGAAATGGCACTCTTTCTTATATTCTAGGTGTAATAGCCATCACAGCTGAATTGGTAATTTTATTTTTCTTATGAAAGATTTGCTGCTTTATTCTTAACTCTGGGAAAATATTCTATTATCTTCACCAAATGATTCAACTATAGGTTTTTATTTTTGAATCTTAGATCTTTTAATTGTAAAATATTATCACTTTTATTCTTAATAACCTAATAACTATTATTGATCTGCGATTGTTCTCTGCTGGATTAAAATCCTAATGTGACACAATAAAATATTTCCTCCTCTGGTTTCAGCCACCTGTTAAGATAATCATTGTATACTGTTGGTCAGTTTATTTAATGTTATTGAGATGATTTATTATACATTTTATAACTTCTCTTATGTTTACTCTCCATCCAATAATACTTTAATATTAGTAATTGTTATTGGAATTTACACAGTAACATTATTTAAGAAGTAGAGAGAAAGATGTACATTAACTTCCCAGTAAAGTAAACTTTAATTGAAAATTTGGGGTTTATATTATTTTTGTTCAAAGATGAAAATTAATTACAGTGTTCTGTAGGAAAATTTACTATATTCTGTATATAACTAAACTGGCCATTAGAAACCAGACCTATTTGTTGTCTACGTCTCACACTGACAATTACAAAATGACATAAATTCTGGATTTATTTAAAATACATAATATATATTCCTCTACTGTCAAGATTATCTGTGTTATAAATGGGGGTGTGTCCACAAATGCAAACTTATAAATCAAAGAAATGGCGATTTTCCCAAGTAAAAACAACAGTAAAAGGCAATTGGCTGAAATTCCTTTTAAACATATGAAGGAATCACATTATAGCTTTGCTTAAAGACTATTAGTTTCTGTTTATGGTGTTGTAGAAAGTCTAAGCTTCTTTAACAGAAAACAGTCTTTTACAAAAGTATCTAATCCTATCCTAACACTGGTTGCTAGGAGAACATTTGATGCAAATTAATCAGTAAACATCTAGCAGCCAGCTACCTAAGGAGATGGGGAAGGGGAGAGACTTTGAAGCTGGCCAGCAGGGAAACCGCTGACGGGAAAATGACTGTCGAGGGTTTTTTATACACACCAGCAGCATCACACTGTGATATGAATTTTTTTCCCTTTATCGTTCTTGTAGGTAAGGAGGGGAAAAGAAAGCAGGAAAAATTGAAAAGATAAATGGGGTCTTCCCAGTGAAGGTGAGCATGATTGTTTTCTGTTGAACTTTGGCAACAGCAAGGATTAGATTAATTAATGATTAATAACAAATGAAAATTAGTGAGAATGGAGTAGGGTGCTTAGTCCTCCCTAGATATTTGTATTTAAATTTTACTCTACTTCCATCATGTGTTCTATTTGCAAATAATGTTTCTATAAACGACAACAACAACAGAACAGTTTGAGTGTGAAAAAGAATCTCCTTCACCTAAAATTTCATCTGGGACAAGATCCTAGAATATTTTAGAGATAATAAAGGATAACTATCTAGCCATTTTAAAATGAAAACTATGCTTTAAAATATCAACATGAGAAATACATTTGCTTTCTTAAATTTTAATGGAATTTAGGTGTGTCCCACAGAGAGATTTATGTCATTGATCAATATTCATATCTGTAGAAGCAAAGTATCAGTCTTAGTAGAGCTGAAGAAATTTACACACCAGGAAATTGTTATCTTGATTTACTGGACCTGGATTAATTCCTAACCTTTAGTCTTTTCGAGCAGTTTTTTTGTTTTGTTTTGTTTTGTTTTTACTACTGAAGAAAACCAAAAATTGGAATTCAATTTATAGAATTTTCATTTTGTAATGAATATGAGAACATAGATGCTTTATGTTTAGAAATGATTATCTATGGGACTATATAAATACATAATATCCTACAAAATCTGCAAAGGAAGTAACATAATGAAAAATATGTTTATTAGTTTTACATAAACCTATTAAATTATCTTTTTAAAATAGGAACAAATTTGGTGTGGTTAAAGAGTTTATTATTTTTAGACTAAAAATAAATCTTTTTAATTTTTCTATAATAAGGAAGTTAACTTTATTTATATTATTTCTCTTTTAAATGATTTATACATATACATATTAAAATCATGCCATGTATTTCAATCATAATCCAAGGTTAAAAGTCATGAATTCTGCTCAGCATTTTGCCACACATGGTACTTGATCTAAGGTCTACAATGTTGACTAAGATTTTCTATTTTCTCTTCTGTACAAAATTGTGAAGTGTTCAGTAAGTTTAACTTTCTGCTTCACTTTTAAATTATCTGGCAATAACATACAGAATATTATCTTATTTCCCTTCTTTCATTCTTTCCTATGTATGGCTCAGGATAAATAAATCAACCAATATACAGAGCACAAAAATATAAAATCAAATGGTTGCAAGGGGCTATGGACCTCAAAGTGAGAGATTAGGCCCTGACCTCAAAGATATTACCATCTGCTTTCAGAGTTAAAATTAAAACAAATACAAGAAACAATAAGTCAAGATGATACATTTTTGATGTGGATTATGTTCTAGAGAAGTTTGGAAACAAACAAAGTTTGGCAACATCTATAGGAACCAGGGTAGGCTCCACAGAAGGGATGAACTTGAGTGGAAGTTGAAGAATGAGGGGAGTTGGAGGCACCCAGAGAGCCCTAGAGTTACAATATGTTGTACAATTAAGTGTTGAATAAACAACTAATATCAACTTATCTACCTTTGCAAATGATATTGAAAATATCATTTTCAAATGATATTGAACGTATTCAGTTTTTGGTATAATCAGAGAGCATATTCTCTCATGGAGCTCCACACAAGAAAAGTTAGCTAGGTAATTATTGTTTGTGATTAGTAAAAATATAATTAATATATGTTAAAATACATTAATTTTATATGTAGCAAAGTCCAGGGTTATGGAAGAGCTATCTACACAGACACAAATAGTTTGGAACAAAGATAATTTAATTAAGGGATTTTTTTTTTGTATTCCTTTATTGAATAGCTATTTACCTGAATTGATTTGTTTTCAAAATAAACAATGTTATTACTATTGTTTCAAAACACTTGCATGAAAAGATATAGAAAATAGAAAAAGTATAATATCCAACAAAAATATCAGATAAAAATATTAAACTAAAATTCTTCAATACCAAGATATTAATGTCTTGATAATATAGTGAATCTATATATACAGTGTAAGTGGAATATTGACTTTACTTATTCTTTTTCTAAGGGAAATGTAGATCACCTTAGTGCTCTAAATTCTCTTATATTTGATCATATGAAAGAGACCCATACTGAGTGGTTATAATCTAATAATAATTGGTTACATAAAAGTTGTCTGTCTGAATGCTTATAATGACCATGTAAAGCACATCTTTATTTTAGTGCAAACTTCTGCATCCTGGTTTACCTCACATGTACTACTTCAATTTTTCCAAACCCAAACTTCCCTATATTTACCCTTCCTCAGGCGCATCTCACAGTAGTCAGTGATATCACATTTTACCCTGGTGTGCAAGACAGGCTCTTGGGCATCACACGTGTCCATCATCTCTGAGAGCCATTTGATCTCCCATTTCTATTACATAGACTCTTTGTACTCTTCCCACAACTGTTCTGACTTCAAGGCTGTGATGGTTAATTTTATGTGTCAATTTGACTGGGCCAAGGGGTGCCCCGGACATCCCGGACATTTGGCTAAACAGTTTTCTGGGTGTGTCTCTGAGAGTGTTCCTGGATGAAATTAACATTGAATCAGTAGACTGAGTAAAACAGATTTCCCTCCCTAGTGCGGGTGGGCCTTATTCAATGTTGGAAGCCGGAATACAACAAAAAGTCTGATCCTCCCAAGAGTAAGAAGGATTTTTTTTCCTGCCTAGCTGCTTTCAAACTAACATTGTTTGTTGTTTGTTGTTTCCTGCCTTTGGACTCAAACTGAAACATAGTCTCTTTCCGAGTCTCAAGTTTACCGGCCTTTGAACTGGAACTACACCATAGACTCTCCTGAGTTTCCAGCTTGCCAACTGCAGATTATATCCTATTGGTTCAGTTTCTCTGGAGAACTCTGACTAATACAAAGTCCTTGGCACTTCTCTTCTTGGATTTTGTAGTATTCTCTTAATTGCTCTCCATTTTCTCACCCTTCCCATATGTCTAACATACACCCGCCATACTTACATTTCTCAAATGTAAATCTCTCAGGCCTTTTCCTAGATTAAAATTCTTCTTGGCTCCTCATCCACTTCAAGATAAAACACAACTGCTAACATATCAAATAAAGCACCTCAGTGACCCAGGCCAGCCTTGTTATTTCCCTTCCTTCCAGCAAAACTGAAAAAGTTCCTGTTTCCTGAACTGAGCTGCCGAACATCTTTACATGTTCTACTTGGTCTACCTATACTGTCACTTTTTTCACTTGTCCATTGTCCACTGTTTAATTCCTATGCTTCCTTAACACTTGGCTCATGTTGTATTTCCTTCTAGAAGCCTCCTATTAGTTCCTTCTCCTCCCGTCTCTTTGATTTCCTCTTTTATAGCATGGGGTTGTAATAGTTGATTGTTCACACCTCTATTTCAGAGAAATGATAAAATCCTTGGGCTTCCCTGGTGGCGCAGTGGTTGAGAGTCCACCTGCCGATGCAGGGGACGCGGGTTTGTGCCCCGGTCTGGGAAGATCCCACATGCCGTAGAGCGGCTGGGCCTGTGAGCCATGGCCGCTGAGCCTGCGCGTCCGGAGCCTGTGCTCCGCGATGGGAGAGGCCACAGCAATGAGAGGCCCAAGTACCGAAAAAAAAAAAAAAAAAAAAAATCCTTGAAGCGAGGAATCTTGATCAAGTCATTTTACTCAGTGCCCAGCATAGAACAGAGCATATAGTAGGTATTCACTAAAGTTTTGCTGAGTAAGAGAATGAGTGAACCTCACTCATGTCAATTAAATTCATTTTTAACACACACTTTCATATTTAACATAGAAAAATTTCAGAAATTCATCTTGTTCTGAATTTAGTTCTCTCTCTATTTTTTATGTTCTTTATTTACCCTGTCACATCCACCCCACTCTGTGCCTCCAGAGACTGACGTTTATGAACTTTATTAATGGGCTCCCCTGTTCTCTGGCTTAAGATTGGGTTCAACCAATAGTAGATACAGGCAAAAATTAAAGGGTGGAAGTGGAGGGAGGCTGGGGTTTTATTCCCATGACACCCTCCGCAACGTGGCAGTAGATGCATTCCTCTCCCCAAAATCTCTGTGGTCTATTACCTGCTTCCTCCCATTGCCCTTCAGACCTGGGGTGGCAACAACTCCCCACTATTAGCCTGAGAGTACTTAACTTTCTATTTCTAGTTTCATTAAGCTTCCTTAAACTTTTCTCAATTACTCTATTGGGCAGGGCCACCAGCTTCCTGCCAGGAGTATGACTAATGCAATACAGAGCCTTTTTTCCCCCTCTAATCTATTTTAAGAATCTAACATGATAGCACGATAACTCCACCAACCAGGTCATATGTTGGACTCATCAAACACATTAAATATGCTAGTAACTATACAGTAGGCCAAACCATACCATGATGGGGAATCTAGTATTATTATTTTTTTAAGGTAACTAAAAGAATCTTACAGCTTTAAAATGCTTTTCAGTTTAAAAGATGATTTCAAATGCATTGTCTCATTTCATCATATCATGTGTAAATATCTTACTGGCAAACAGTGGAAGTACTCAAATATACAGCTTTGAAAGGTTTATTTCAATTTTATTTAAACTTTAAAACAGAACTTAAACTAAAATTATATTCTTGTTAAAAAAAACAGTCATTTTCATCAGCGAAATAAGAATAGAATGTTACCCCAACTCAGTAGTCAATTATAACTCATGTCTCGTTTGTGCCTAAGTGATTCCCTCCCATTAGGGAGTTGGAGGCCAGAGTAACTCAGGACTGCCAGGGCATTTTACCACACCACTGGGTGTGCTCCACTCATGCTCTTTTGCCCGCAGTAAATGTAATACTTGGAAACATAGTGTTCTCTTGAATGCTGTAGACAGTGTGTATAAGCCTATAGTCCAAAAAGCATCACCAAATGTGTGTTCTGTAGATGCTGCATTGTGGTGTCTGCCAGCTGGGGAAAGCTCTAGAGCTCTTCATTGTCTTCCCCAGAAGGAAAGCACTAAATGCTCCCTTGTTCCTCCAGAGTTGTTATCCTTCTCCATGTCGAACTCCCAGGAAATCACTGAAGCACCCAGCGTAGTCTGGCTCGTGATATAGCTGGTGGTGCAACACTCCTTTTTTCTGCCCTTTTTCCATTTTGATCAAAAATATAAATATGATATACAAAGACTTAAGAAAAAGAGGATGGATACGCTTTCATGATCAAACACTTTTGAAAAAGGAGAAACTTTGTTTCTGGGAAATTCATGCAAACAAACTAGCACAGTCTTCAAGGATCTTAGATTCCAGAGGTCAAATTATCTTATTCATTTAAGGTAAAAGGACTGATTAGGTTGCCCATGAAAGCTACTATTCTGGAAGCTACTTTTAAAGGGTTTAAAATTCCAGGTGATTCTTGTAGAGGCAACTGAGTTTTCTGAGAGCTTCTTCAGCTTTATATTGCATATGCAGAGTGCACTTGAAAAACACCCCTGAATAGATTCTTTAATTTTTTTAATATAATGCCTTGTATACATCTGGTAGGGTATCCAAAAGACACTCTTTTTAAGTATGTCATTTAAATTTGATAAAAATGCACAAAGAGATTGGTCTCCAGACTGTATCAATGTACACAGCACTTTTGATGCATGCCTAGTCCTGTGTCCATATTAAACTAATAGAACAGAGTCAGCAGAACACAAAGGGAATTTAATTCATAAGCTCTGCCCCTTTTTAACTTCAAATCTAGATTGAGACTCTGTAGTGTCCAGAAAGGCCCCAGATGCAAAGTCAAGTATAGTGACTGAATTTTCCCCCAGGCCCTGTTAATTTCACAAAGAAAAATTACAGGATGAATTAGACAACTATATGCACCCAGTAAAAATTTATTCAAGTACATGAACATTTCAGTTCTCATTTCAATTTAAACAACTGATTAATCACATAGTTAAAGTGTATTATCAACAATGAGTTCTGTATATTGTAATCAGACCCAAACTAGGAGTGTCTCAAGGGAAGGACTGAGCCATGGAGGCAGGACCCCAAGGGTGTTTCAGGTCAGTAACTGTCAGGGGTGATATTCATGTATTTACTGACCCTACCTCCAACCTCAGTGGTATCAGTACATCCTGGCTGATTTTTGGTTTTATCATCAGAGGAAGTTTGTAATGGAGGCAACCAAATCCTAACTGAGGCAAGAGATCCTCAGGGAGTGCACAGAAACCTGATGAGTGGGAAATCCAACAAGAAGGACACAGTAAGTCAGGCCTGTTACCGTATTTGCCAAGGCATTTGGTAATGCTATGATGGAAGCACTCAAAAGCACCAATATAGGGATAAAAGCAAAGCAGAACAAATAGAAAAGAACAAGGTACTATAAGGTATACTCTATATGAAGTTTAAGTGCAATAGAAGCTATGAAACGAGGAGAGACATCAATCATATTTTCAATTTCCAAAACAATGCCAAGAGCTTCAGTTTACTTTGAAGCCTCATTCAGGATAAATTGATTATCATCTGGGAAAGAGGAAATTTTCCATGTACTTCCATAACCCTAACATTTTTAGCAGAATATCTTTCCAGAACTTTAGTGATTGGTAACTGCATAAAAAGACAGAGGTAAGACTAGGTACAGGGCTCACCAACAACTGGATCCTCAGGGAAGCCAGGACCTTTTGAGGATATAAAACATAGAATTCAGGGATCATAATTAAATTGGCAGAGACATGAAGGTGAGTCTTCAAGCAAAGCTGTGTGTTTCCAGGAGGTTCTCAGCAGGTTGAAGCAGGACTCCAGCACATGATTTCTCTGGGTGGACAGGCAGGGTAAGGCAAGTTGGCAAAACCCTCAACAAAAGGAGTGGAGTTCAGAAAGGTGAAAGCCGTGTGGCTGCCCTCAGGTTGATACGGCTAGGGATGGATAGAAGGTGAGGATTTGGCTAAAGACCTTGTGAAAGAGTATTATTTTAAGAGACAGCAAATAGTCAAATTGATCACAATTGCCTTCCTGCTAAATGACCAGGACCAGCTATAAGTGGCTTTTGGAATTGTGTCCTAGTTAGCCATGGTTAGAGATCTTTAGTAGTTGAGTCTGAATATTTATCCCAAGAAAACAAATACTGATGCTTATATAGGACACTTCTACTTCAAAAGAAAATGTTAAATAATAGTATTTAGACATCATCAGAAGATGGCAAAGGAAATGTCCATTTCCACATCAAATCCTGCCCAGTCCTAGATGCTAGCATCTACTCCTTGTTATACTAGATTTCCACTGGTGAAGGTCCCTTCCATAGGGTCTATTTGCTTTCACCAGTTGGTGGGTTGTATCTGTAATACTCATTGCAGGCTCCTCTTAACAAACTTATTCAGTGCCTTCTACTGAGTGGCCCATCTATCACCCAGTCCAGTATCGTATTATAGTCTATAACTCTCTTCATAAATGGTCTTTTGATAGAAAAGAGCCTAGAAATTTCCCTCCCAATGTGGTTAGGGAATAGAGTATAAAGATATCACTATAGCAATGTAAAATCAGTCCCAGATTCTCTTACAGGATCCAGCCCAGAGTAGGTGATCAGTTTGTTGAGTGGAGGAATCATATCTAGCAAAGTATGTGCTAGATATACTCTTTGATTCTTTTCTAAGAGTAAAACTCACTCTTTAAGATTTTTTAAGACTTCCTTGATTAGACTAAAAGTACACATGCCTCACTCCTTAGGGAAAATTCCTTCTGGCCCAAGTGTCTTACCAACCCTCCTTAGGAAAGGGTTCATTGCTCTATCCAAATGCTGATGCACAGTAAGGGTAAAATATACACTGAATTTTGAATACTGTGTAGAAAAAAAAGAATGTTAAATATCTTAATAGTTTTCGTATTTATTTCATGTTGAAATCAAATTTTTAATATACTGAGTTAAATAAAATATATTGTAAAAATTAAAAAAAAAAGCAATGGGACATTGTACTAAATAAGAAACAAAACTCTTTCAGCAATGGAATATGATTCTGTTTCCCAGAGCTTACAAAGGAAACTTATTTCTTCTAGTATTTCAACATATTTATTTACTTTTAAAAATTTTGTCACCTGTGAAGAAGTCTTATGATAGCATCTGTCTTAACATCATATAGCCAACAATTCACAGTTCATAAATAATCCAGAAGAGAGGTTGCAAACATTTTCTATAAAAGACCAGAGAGTAAATTTGGGGGCCGTTGTGGGACATACAATCTCTGTGGCAACTATTGAGTTCTGCCTTTGTAGCCTGAAAGCAGCTATAGCCAATACAAAAAGAAAAAGAAAAAGAAAAAAAGAATGGTGTGGTTGTGTTACAACAAACTTTTATTTACAAAAACCGACTGTGGGCTAGATTTGACCCATGAGCCATTCTTTGCCGATCCCTGCTCTAGAAGATAATACAGAAGTATGGCCTTAAAGATGGAATTCACTATTCTTTGCCTGCCAAATTCCAGCCAGGAATAATGCTCCTTTTCTAGGATTCACCACTCAAATGAGTGTATAAATGAAATTAAATGGTAGTGATATTGTTTTCTTGCATTTCAACCTGGCAACTTCCATAGGAGGGAGAAAAAATTTAGTAATTTATTTCTTATTGTTTTCATGCATTAGCTTCTTTTTAATTTCATATAAGAAAAATGCATTCATAGTATAAAATGGAATGGCTAATTTGGAAGATCAGTCAGTATGTAATAGTTATACTGAGATATGCAAAACTAGCTAGATATTTTTTTTTTAGTAGTTACACCCGTTAAGTAGATCAGTGGTGTAGGACAGATGCAGCATTTGACAGATCCCACTCCTGTAGAAGAAAGGAGGGTTTTTAAACTGTACATTACACATTGTCACCTTATATAAAGTTATTGCTACCTCAGGTGACACAGAAGAAACTGATATTACATGACCTGATGCAAATTCAAATGGAAAATTTGGAGCATACAAATGGATTAAACACCCTTGAAAATCAGGTAGAGTACAATTCCAAAGGATTTCAGGTCATTCAGAAATGCTATTACCTCCCAGCTAAGAAATGTAGACTGTTTTGTTAGTGATCACACTGAAGCATGAAACTGGGGAGGAAGACTATTAATCGGTCAGTTAAGGTAAGAAATCAGAAATATTATTTTAAGGTGGAATGTTGTGACAAACACGTAGCAAAATGTAAAATTACCTCTCAGAAGAATCTGTGTTTATTTTCAGTCACTATTTACAGTATGGAAACCATATTATGACTGGAAAATCTCACTTGAAAAGTTCTTAGCCTAAAAACCTCACAGACCTTTTCAGAGTAGGTCTACCATTTTTCATATATGCTACCAAATTCTTCTCGGAAAGCAATTTACATGTCATGTAAAATGTATACTTTTTCTAAAATAGCATTTTACAGTGTTTTAAAAGGTTTTCATTTTCCTAGATATTGCTAAACTACTTATGAACATATAGTGGAGGAATGAGTCAACAGCTATGTTAAGGCTGGAGTACTTTATAACACTACTTACGCAGTAAATGTTTACTATCCAGCAAGCTCTCTATTGATTAAAAAGACAGTCTTGATTGTAGTCGATGGTTGTCTGTCAGAAGAATTAAGCTCCTCCTTTTTTTAAAATATTTTGAATACATGTCCGATTACTTAATTGAAACCACTCTCTTTGATTTCCCTTAAGAAAAGTATTGCTTGATTCTTCTCATCCCTTCAGGTATTTTTTTTTAATAAAGAGATCATTATTTGATATTTAAAATGGAATATCAGGCAAATGAAGCCAATAATAATTGAGGATTTATTACTTAGTATATTTTATATAACCATATGTCATGTGTATTAGAATTGCTTATAAGAAAAGGTATTTACCTTGGGAAATTACGAACATCTAAATTTTGAAATGTAATGCGTAGCCAAGGGATGGTAAAAAATTCAGTAGAAAGTTATAAAATCTTTGCTGTGAAAATTTAAATACTCTGGTGATACTGTAAGAAATTCATTTAACAAGTTAATTTTGGTTGGATTCTTCCTTTACCACATTTGTAGTGCTTACCACCCTTTGTGTCATCACTAGTAGGTAACAATACTTTGCACTTTGAGGGTGTGGTGCATACTTTGTTCATCTTTTTATTCCTACATATTGCCTAAATACCATAGTCCCCTGGCCAGTCTCTTTTCTGGTGTCATGGGTATGCAATAAATGTATTTTAGAATGAATGAATGAAGTAAAAAGCCAAATCAGCATATCATACTCTCTATAGGAATGATGCCATAATTTTTTTATAACTTTTTTATAGTGACTGTTTTTAGATCTTTAATTATCAAATTCACTCACTTGCTAAGTAATACTACTCCAAAATAATGTCACCAGAGAGCGAGTTTAATGTAGTCTAAACTCAGGCATGAAAATTATTATGGAATGTCTCAGTTAATAATTCTTAATATACTTAAAATAATTGATCATATGATTAGCACATTTGTGTATTTCTTAGCTTGTTTAGTATGTTATTTTTAAAACATTTCTGTATTCTAAATATTAAATACATTTATTTAAAAAGCACATAATGTACTTACCAAATGCTACAAATCAGAAATACATTTTACTTGAAATGAGTATCTATTATTCAAAATAATAGTTGAAATATATAGAGCCCTTATATTTCAAAATATTAACCTTTCACTGAATTGATTAAAAGCAGGTAATGTGACTTTGAAGCATTTTGAAAACCTGACTACTGAAAATCAATCAAATTATTTTTGTTGTTTGGTAATGTAAAACAGTTCCTCCATTTTTCAAAGCCTGTGATTATCCTGTGCACCCTGCCAATGAATAGATTTAGTAGAAACCATAAACTGTAGAGAAGAATCATTAATAAGAAAGAATCAAAAACAAAGGAAAGTAAGTGGGTTAATTACAGTAAATATGATTTAAGCATCTGTTTAGGCTATCAAGGGAATACGAAAGGGAATTTGAGAGATATTATAATCTAAACCCAAATTGACAAAACTCAAATAAGGGTAAAATTCTCTTCACAGCATGATGAGCATTTATTAAATATTATTTTTACTTAAACGTAGACTTGGAAATGGACAGTAAGCAGTACTTATGCTTTAAAAAAAAAAAAGTAATATAAATACCTTACCTAAACCCTCTTTCTATGACAGCTGCCGTACAGAATCTATGACAAAATCAAGCTGTACAGATATGACTAAGGACCAAGGTACACAAGTTTAAAAACACTTAAAAGGGTTTTCAGGGCACAAAGTGAGGGATTTTCAGTATGATAATTATACATTTTTTAAGTGACATGTTGTATAATACTTTTTTTTTTACATTTTGCTATGCTTTTAAATATTATTGATAGTTGTAGTATTTATCATCAGATACTGTAGCCTTTAAAATTTCTTCTTTGTTTTGGATTTAACATTTTCTTTGTGGTCAGTTATCTGATGGGTTCTTTTAAGTATTCCATGGATGTATGAATATTTCATGGACATTCCTTTAATTTGTTTAATCACTTTATTTATTATATGATATAATTACTCTAGGTCCTTAATTTTAACTAGGTCTGTCTGATTTCAAAAGATAGTCTTCCTAATATGCATATCTGATTATGTTCTGCTTCCTTTTGAATGCTTTTTTTTAATTTAATTTTATTTATTTTTATACAGCAGGTTCTTATTAGTTATCTATGTTATACATATTAGTGTATATATGTTAATCCCAATCTCCCAATTCATCCCACCACCACCACCCTCCACTTTCCCCCCCTTGGTGTCCATGCGTTTGTTCTCTACATCTGTGTCTCTATTTCTCCTTTTGAACTCTTAGTGGCCTTTCATGCCAACAGAATAAAATCTAAATTTCTCTGTATGACAGAAAAAGCCCTTCACCTCCCTTATTTCTTTCAAACTTCCACTGTGCCTCCACATCTAACATACTATCAGCTGATCCATACTGGAAAATCTTGTGGTTTCCAAACTTGGCGTGCTCCCTCACACTTTTGTAACTTGACTATGCTTTCCCCTGACCTTTAAGTCCCTTTACTAATACATCTGTCTCAATTAGTGTCACTATTCAAAACTCATTTTAGTAATAATCTCTGGTTCTCCTCCAATGTATTTGTTTATTTTATAACTGTGCTGTTCGATACAGTAGCCACTAGATACATGTAGTGATTTAAATTCAAATTAATTAAATTTACATAAAATTTGAAAATTCATTTCCTCAGTAGAGTGTCAGTCACATTTCAAGTGCTCAGTATCCACGTATAACAAGTCACTACCATACTGGACAACATAGGGAATTCCCAGGTGGCCCAGTGGTTAGGACTCTGCGCTTTTACTGCAGGGGGCACGGGTTTGATTCCTGTTCAGGGAACTAAGATGCCCCAAGCTGCACAATGCGGCCAAAAAAAAAAAAAATTGGCATAGATATAAAATATTTCCATCATCACTAAAAGTTCTATGGGAGAGCACTGACTTAAAATCTTAATTGTGAAATTGTATTATATATAGTAGTCTTTTTATTTCTCTGTTTCTCAATCTGGAGATTTCTAAAAGCAAATAACCTAAACCATTGGCCTTTTAGGCCACATAGTAGGAATGCATTGTTTTTTCATACTTCACATGCCAACATTCATAAACACTTATAAGAGGAAACCACAGTGATCTATAACCTGAGGGATAAGCAAGATTATTAAAGCACAGAAAACATCCATAGGAATAAAGACATTTTTCTTTTTTTCTTTTTTTTTTTTTTTTTGCGGTACGCGGGCCTCACACTGCTGTGGCCTCTCCCGCTGCGGAGCACAGGCTCTGGACGCGCAGGCCCAGAGGCCATGGCTCACGGGCCCAGGCGCTCCGCGGCATGTGGGATCTTCCCGGACCGGGGCACGAACCTGTGTCCCCTGCATCGGCAGGCGGACCCTCAACCACTGCGCCACCAGGGAAGCCTGGAAAAAAAACTTTTGAGTCATGGCAGTAAAACCTTCTCAGCCTAAAACATAGTTAAAATCTGAAGAAAAAAAGACCTAAACTCTTCCATCACAACTGCTACAAAGAGCATGGGGATCTTAAGCAGAGTTTATTTTGTAGAAAACATGGATAGAGAATGATACCTCTTAGGTTTTCAGCATTTTTTGTTTTGCAGTAAGCAACAATTAGATATTGAAATAACATTGTTGATCATTTGAATCCTGTGAGACTGAACGATATGAGACATTTTTAGAAATGACTGAAAACTTCCAACATTTAATATACTATCCATGAGAAGGAACTGACCATTGTGGGCATATATAGTCCCATGTGGGCCATAGGTACAGATGGAAGAACTGGAGTGGAAAGATAAGCTTATTATTATTATTACTGATTTCTCATTTTTGTACTGCAAATAAAATTTTATATTCTGTAATTTTCATTCTTTTGGAAAATACTGATGACTATTGCTTCCAATTCCAACCCAATCCATTACTCAAAAGTCATTTTTTCAGTGAAGTTTGTCCTTGCTCACATTATCTAAAAGTTCAAGTTCCACAGTCCATATCTCTTTCTCTCTTTTTTTTCTTCTTGTCACCATTTAACATTCTAAATATTGTACATATTCACCTTGTTTGTTTGCAACCCACAATAAATTTAAGCGTTTGAGTGCAGGTGTTTTTGTCAATTTTGTTGACTGTGGTATCACTAGCTCCTAAATGTGTCTGGCACGTAGTAACTACTCCATAAATATTTGTTAAAGGTTGAATGTTCAATACAGAACTCATTATTTTATTCCCCTATATATGCTATCTCAAATTGTGGTACTGTAGATATTCTATAGGGTTACTGATCTTAGAAATGCTTTTTCTTAACTTCTCAAGTTCAATTAATTACCAAGTTTGACCCATTTTCCCTTCTAAGTTCTTTGACTTTCGTATCTACTTCCATTCTCCCTTGTACTACCAGAGAGAGCCTGCTAACTGGCCTCTGTCTCAGGATGCCTTTCTTCAAATAGCGCCATCCATACTGCCGTAACCATGAACTTTCTAACATGCAATGCTACTTGTGTCATTCCTTTTCTCAGAACTCTTCAGAGGGATCTCAAACACTTTGGAATAAAGTCCAAACTCCCTATCATTATGCACAAGACCCTACTTCCTTTTCCATCCTCATCTCCTTCTACTCCTTGTTTGCAAGCACCTGCATAGAGCCTCTTGTTTTACCCCTGGCCTCTCTAGCGCAACAACCTGTCCTTGAATGTCCTCCCACCTTTCACAGAGCTAACCACAGACACTAAGTTTGGATTAAACATTCTCTAGGAACTTTTTTATAATGTAGTTACCAGTTAATGCGCTGATCTTCTCTTACAGACCATGAGTTCCTGGAGAGGAGAGAGTACATCTTACCTTTATAATTAACACAGTGCTGGGATAGACTAGGAGCACAGAATTGTTGAAAAAAAGATTAAATAATTGAATATCATCCTAAGGGACTGAGAATGTATGTTCACAGGCAGATGCCATTTATATGACAAACCTCTTCGGGAAAATGGCTAATCTATTAGAATTAGAAAAATCATTTCAGATGTTGTTGTGTTCAAATAATACATAAAAAATCTGGGCACAAATGTTAAAATAGCTTTTTTAATGGTTTTTAGTGAGTTTTAGGTCTAGCAGTTTCAGCTTCACTAACATTTATATTCATGATCTTCCTAAATAACCCTGTCGATTTCCAATACTTTCCGCCTTTGGTTTAAAGGAGAACAAGACGTGCTTGTGGTGAATATTTTCAAATTTTCAAATTTTTCTGAACAATGCTTACCTTAACTGGGCATAGAAAGACTAAGCAAAGTCCATCCTCTGTTTATCTTGAGCAATTTCCAGCTACAGGTTTGTGCACAGAATTTATATTCCCAACTGGATTGAACTACTTTCACCTTTATTAAGTGGTTTTGGTGCTGAAATCGTTTTTATTCAAGCTTAAATCCTTTTGTTCTTTATACATTTAAGAGAATTACTTTTGCTTTGAACATTTTCAGGTTCCCATGATTCTTATCTCACTCTATTCTTTGAAAGCTATGAAGCATTATTTACATTTTATTTCACAGAAATTGTTTTTATAAATGTGTAGTTTTGCTTTCACTGTGTCTATCATTTTCATTTTCTATGAACTGACTTTGAAGGCAGAATACGTTGTAGTATTGTGATCATCATTTTGGAAAAAATACATTCCCCAAATTTGGTTATCAAATAACTTCCATACTGTTAGTTTTAACTCAGGAAAAAAATCAAATCAAATCAAAACAAAACAAAACAAAAACACAAAACCTTTAACAGTTACCCAGAGTTTATAGGTCTACAGCAACTATGAATAAACTGCTAGAGGCAAATTCTTTTCAGCAAAAATTCTGCTCTGCCGTATTTTTTTCCTTAAATTTTTTTTCTAAACAAATGTCATAATTATAATCTTTTAATTAATTTGATACTCCATACAGAGGATTCCTAAATGAAAGCGAGTAGCTGTTTTTGCCATGGTGCCCAGAAGGATGCCTCTATTTTGCCAAAAAATTTTCTGTCACTAATGTGAAGCCTGTTGACAAACTGTTGTTTATATGTTGTCAATGTGATGCCAAGTCAATTGTTTCACTACGGGAATCCTGGCTTGGCCCCAGTGGCTGTCTAAATCTTTGTAGACACACAGATACTTCTGGGAAATAAATTAAAGGTAAAAACCTCTTTTTATTTGGCTCTTAACTGAAATTTCATGAAAATAGGAAAATAACTGGTGATCAAATAACTTTGCAAGAACTGTAATTCTAAAACTTTGACATATGGTTGGCTTTTAATTCCTCTAGCTGTTAATTAAGAGGCAAATTGTACAAGATGCTTAGGTATAGATCAACTTGCAAATTCTACCTTTTTTTCTTGTCATTAAAAAATAGCAAAGTAGGAGCTTTATCAGTCTTATTTATCCTCTAAATCAGTGGTTGTCAACTGGGGGGAGGGCGTAATTTTGCCCTCCAGGGGACATTTGGTGATGTTTGGAGACACTTTTTTTGTCACAATTAGGGAAGGAGCTATAGTATGTAGTAGATGGAGGCCAGATGGATGCTGCTAAACATTCTACAATGCACAGGACAGTCCCCTACAACAAAGAAAAATCTGGTCCAAGTGTCAATTGAGTCAAGGTTGAGAAATACTTATCTATCTTAAATGGTGTAGCTGTGTAGAGAATAGCATTTAAAAGTTATAAAAACTCAGTAAAGGTTAGAGAAAATATATAATTATTATTGCTAGAAAGTTAAGCGAGGGCACTAAAAGAATGGGAATAACTTCCATGTTAGCAGAGAAAAAAAAAAAAAGGCAAGGATGAGATAAACATTATTGGTTCACAAATAGAAATAAAAAGCAGGGAGAGGTATGAAGGCAAAAGCAAAAAAAAGCTGTATAAACAAAGACCAAAAATATGAGTCTGGAAATAATCTTTTATACATCACTAATAGAAATATATGTAAAGGACATGACTAAAATTACAGAATGAAAGATTAGATATATATTTTTAACATATAAGAAATACATAAAGAAAATGGCACACAAGTTTAAAAATATAAAGATAGCAAACAATGGCCCAAACAATGCCATTGTAGTGAGATCTATATTGGATAGTGCAGGTTTTTAAGGCAAAACCGTTATTCAATTAAGAAGAAATATTACACATAAGTAAAAGTTACAGTCCACCAAGATGATTTAAAAATATGACTCTGTATACAGCTAATCAAATAACCTTAAGGTATGTAACCTAATACTGATAAAATTACAAAAGGAATTGGGCAATTCCACAAGCATAATAGATTGAATATCCTTCTGTCAAAAAAGGATAGATCAATCAAATTCCAAGTCAACAGGATACAGACAGTTTAAATTATAAGATTGCTTAGATATCTGTCATTTATCTTAAATTACTTCAACATACACAGTTCAGTATAAATGGGTGTGTTCATCATGATATATAACCCAGGGGCTCAGATTAGTTGTTTTATCAGAAATGTACACTCCATCGGTTATAGAGCATTTAATCTAAAACCCACACTCCAGAAGTGGCTACTATAGTGCTGCAGCTATCTCTGACTCCCATCAACACCAGAGACTTTGCTAATTATCACAATGAATGTTAGAAATGAGTTTCCATTGATAAAAGTCTTGCTAACCAGCATTGTGGATATTAAAAACAGGTTCTCATTGATGAAATTAGTGGCATTTGACATAGATGGATTGGCTAGAATTTTGTGTACACATGAGCAGGTTGTGAAAGTCCAGCCAGCACTATAACCCACCACTTAGGGAAAGCACCCTAGATTAGATACCTCAACTACAAGATACAGTTAGCTGAATTCTGCCTTGGAATATTGTCATATTTGCTTCAGGTGAAACTTTCATGCAAGGTGTTTTCTCCAAAGATAACAGAACTGGGACTTCAAGATACTTACAGAATAATTGGTATGTAGACATGATTGATACTAATCATCTGTATTAATAAAATATTTCAACTGGAGGCACCAAGATCTACAAAAGTGAGCCTAAGAGTCAAGTATGACAAAATTGTCTAAGGGTAATTCACAAAAATAAGTTGGATTTATCCTGGCCCCAACAAATAGTGAGTATACATTCTTTTTAAGGCACATAAAACATTTATAAAAGGCAGTGACCACCTATTAGATCAAAAAGTAATTCTCAACAGAGTTCAAGGAATTAATTATTTATAGGCCAAATTTTCTTACTGAAATATAATTGCAAAATAAATCAACAAGAAAATAAACATTAAAAAAATCAGATAAAATCCTTCCCAGCGTTAGCGATAACATTAAGAAGAAAATAGCAATGAGAATGAAATAATATTTAAAACTGAATGATAAAACGTCTGCATATCAAAACTCGAAGCTTATGGGATAGTTATAAATCTATATACTTACATGTAGTAAAAGTGTAAAAATGTGGACTAGGTACAGATCAAATTCATTGCGGTGGTTCTTTTTAGAGAGGGAAGAAGAGACATAGAGTTAGAGGAAAGAATATTGGGGATTCAACTTTATCTGTAAGTTATTATTTCTTAAACAAATAGAAAAAGGAAGTAAAGGAGGGATAATATATATTTTTAAAAATTGCCCTTTGTTTACTTTGAGTGGGATATTCTGTATTATCTTTTGTATTTCTCTTCATTTTAAAGTCTCCAAACAGTAAAATGTATTAAAGTATTATTTCAAGGTAGGGCCATTTTACATCAGCATTTTTCTATAGCAGAAAATATCTCAATCAAGCACTAAACACTGACTTAAAAAGTATTGCAAATTAAGGTGATATTAGATTTTATGACACAAATATGGTTCTTCCAAAATGTCAGCCTTGTGTCCCAAACTAAGGTTTATGAGGAATTTTTAGCACTATTTTTTTTTTAAAAGCAATTGAGGCTTATGGCCACCTTTATTGAATTGTGGTATTAAGAAATTCATTATCATCAGACTAAATTTTCCTATATTTCTCAACTAGAAATCTACTAAAAATTCAACTTTTTACTGTTTCTCAGGTAGGATATCATTGATCCATATAGGAAATATCCAGAATAGAAATGAATATATTATATTTAAAGTACATTCATTCTAATAAGAAGCTTATAGAAATGACTCAGGTTACATGTTTGATTTTTTCCATGAATTTATAGTTTTGTAAATAAAATAAGATAAATCAAATTTTTGTTATGCTCTTAAACTGAAAGTTTCTTATAAAATATTTTCAAATGTTCAAATATTATCCGTAAGTTCAATATTTAGTATTTCCTTTCCAACATTCTAAAAATGTTTTAAATGTTAATGAAAAATAATACTAGTTAACGTTAAGTGTTTACTATATACCAGGTAGTATTCTAATCATAAACACACACGTACACACACATGTATATGCACACATATACATGTACATATTTATACACTTAATACATATATCCATTTAATTAAATAACTGATTACTTAAATCATCATAAGACACTTTAGTGATTTTTTGTGTGTGTGCTTAATAAACAAACACCTTCAGCCAGTATATGTAACCTTATTTCTACATGCATTCTGGGACTCTTCACAAGTATATCTTGTGCCACAGAGGTACAGGCCACTGGTTGGGAATCATTGCTCTAAAAGTTATCTGTAAAGCACAGATGAAGTTAATGTAAACTGCTGAGAGAAATAGAGCACCTTTTACTTATTTCCAACAAAGACAATTTGTTAAACAAGATGTGTCTTATGCATTATGCTCTCCTTTTAAAAATTAGGGGTTAGGATGGAACAGAAGAGTCATCAGTATTTACCAAAATAATGAAAATTAAATAAATTATTTGTATTTGGAAAAGTAAGAATTCAGTAACAAAAATAATTGCCTTGAGAAAATACGATGGCTATAAATAACTAAACTGTACCTGTTTTGAAGTGGATATTTTTAGTATCTCATTTTTCCATTCACTTATTCATTTAGCAAAATTGTATTGAAAGCCTACTGCTTATTATCGTGGGTTATGGAATAGATCCACCTTTTACATGTTATATTTGGACTTTCTTTAATGTATAAGTTCAGATTTTATTAAATTAACATTTTAAGTTAAATATTAAGAATATTCAAAGAAATAGTACAATGTGGAGCTAGTAGAAGGCAGCATTTTATTTACCTTACCCTATGGCAGATTTGAGGAGAAATTATGTAAACCAATGAAGTGGCTAGTCCTTCTCTTGAAGAAACCAGGTTTGGTTGATTATTTCTCCCTGAAAATAATTAATGTAAAAGGAGAAGGATAACCACAGGATCTGTTAGGTCTTCAAAGAAATCCACAGTTAATTCATAATTTGTGGTGTCAGAGACATTTTATGGAGAGAAAGTTTACTTCAGAGGCAGTAATCCATTCACCTATGCTCCTTATGAGACTATTATAGTGCTATAAGAGCTTACTAATGATGTCTTCTAAATAAAATTGATTATTTGTAGTTACTTTATAAATATTCATTTTTTAAACTTTATTTCAAGGCCATCAATTTTCACTATCAACTGTCATTTTAATCCACTCTTTATTTTTTCCTCAAATATTCTCTAGAATTTGATTTTAAAGTAGTTTCTACTGCTATATTTTTCTGTACACACTTATTTATCCTTTATACATATTTATTATTTTCATTCACATAATTATAATTGCTTTATGGATTTATATAACTGGCAAATAGATTTTTCATATAAATTAAGACTATAGAAATTCAATATTAGTTCTTATTTGAAAGGGAAAATTAAAGAAAGCAAATGTATAATGAGAGCATATGATTTCAAGATTTTATTGAGCATATTTATTTTTTAAATGCTTTTTAAAATAATGATGTGGCTGATTAGCTAAATTAGTAAAAATATAGCTATGATAGGTAAAAATCAAGAGTGAAATTGTATTGTATCCTCTGAATGAGCTATATTGCTACCCTTAACCACGTGTCCTTTAAGTTGCTGCTGTACTCCTCAGGCTAGGGTGGGAGCTAAGTAAGTAGAGTAGCAAAGGAAAATAAATGAAATTTGAGTGTTCCCTATCTTTCCTTGATCCATCTTTCCCCAATCTATCCTTTCTTTATCCTTTATCCTGAAGGAGAGTTTTTGCTAGCCCAGTTTCCAGATCTTCTGTGATGCAAATTAGGAATGTTGGATATAAAGAGTCAAATCTGTAGAAATCTGAGGAGAAAGGTGAAAGATTGGTGTGAGGGGCTAAAACAATCTCTGTAGTGGGGATGGGAGTGATGGCAGAAATGCAGTATGGGATGGAGCTGGCGGTAGAGTCCTCAAAGTACCTGCAACTCCCCAAATCTGGGGAAAGATACGGCCATCCAGGGACATGAAGATTAAATATCCCCAAACAGATTTAATTAAAAGAGATTTCCACCAAGACACATTATAATCAAACTCTCAAAATTTAAAGACAGAGAATTCTGAAAGCAGCTAGAGAAAAAGCAAAAAACTCATCACATACAAAGGAACTTTGATAAAGCCATCAGCAGAAACCTTGCAGGCCAGGAGAGAGTGGGATCATATTTTCGTGCTCAAAGAAAAAACTGCCAACCTAGAATACTTTACCTAGCAAAGTCATCCTTCAGAAATGAAGGAGAGAGGAAGACTTTCCAAGACAAACCAAGGCCAAGGAAATTTACCACCATAATTCCTGCTTTACAAGACATGCTAAAGGGAGTTCTTCCAGCTTATATGGAAAGATATTAACTGGTAACATGAAAACATTTGAAAGTATAAAATTCACTGGTAAAGGTAAATATAAAGTCAAATTCAAAATACTCTAATACTGCCATTGTGGTGTGTAAAGCACTTTGATCTCTAGCATATAGATTAAAAAACAAGTGTTAAAAATAACTATAGCTATAACATTTTGTTAATGGATACACAACACAAAAATATGTAAATTGTGACATCAACAACCTAAAATGTGAGAGGGAGCAAGCAAATGTGTAGAACTCTTTTATGCAATTGAAGTTAAATTGTTACTAGCTTAAAATAGACTGTTATAACTGTAAGATGTATTATGAAAGCTTGTGGTAATCACAAAGCAAAAATTTATAATAGATACACAAATGATAAAGAGAAAGAAATCAAAGCATACCACAACAAAACATCATCAATTGACAAAGGAAGAAAGCAAGAGAGGAAGCCTTTTAATTTGATGTAGTCCTGCCTATTTATTTTGGCTTTTGTTGCCTGTGTTTTTGGTGTCTTACCCAAACAATCATTACCAAGCCTAATGTCTAGCTTTTCCCCATGTTTTCTTCTGGGAGTTTTATGTTTTCATGTATTACACTTAAGTCTTTAATCCACTTCAAATTAATTTTTGAGTGGTATAAAATAGTGGTCCCATTTCATGCTTTTTGTATAAGTATATAAAGTTTTCCCAACACCATTTATTGAAGAAACTATCCTTTCCCTTTTGCACCCTTGTCAAAGATTAGTTGACAGTATGTGGGTGGGCTTATTTTCTAGTCTCTCTATTCTGTTCCCCTGGTCTATGTACTTGTCTTTATGCCAGTACCATACAGTTTTGATTACTGTAGCTTTGTGATATAGTTTGAAATCAGAAAGTATGATGCCTCTAGTTATCTTCTTCTTTTTTAAGATTTCATTGGCTATTTGGGGTCTTCTGTGATTCCATACAAATTTTAGGATTGTTTGTTCTAGTTCTATAAAAAAATCCCATTGGGGGCTTCCCTGGTGGCACAGTGGTTGAGAATCTACCTGCCGATGCAGGGGACATGGGTTCATGCCCCGGTCTGGGAAGATCCCACAGGCCACGGAGCTGCTGGGCCCATGAGCCATGGCCGCTGAGCCTGAGCGTCTGGAGCCTGTGCTCCACAACGGGATAGGCCACAACAGTGAGAGGCCTGCGTACCACAAAAAAAAAAAAAAAAAAAAAATCCCATTGGAATTTTGATAGGAATTGCACTGAATCTGTAAATTGTTTTAGATAGTATGGATGTTTTAACTCTATCAATTCTTCCAACCCAAGAACATGAGATATTTTTCTGTTTGTGTCTTTAATTTCTTTTACCAGTGACTTATACTTTTCAGTGTACAAGTTTTTCACCTCCTTAGTTAAATTTATTCTTAAGTATTTTATTGTTTTTGGTGCTATTGTAAATGTGATTTCTTTCTTAATTTCTCTTTCCGATAGTTCGTTAGTGTAAAGAAATGCAAATGATTTTTAATGTTGATTTTGTATCCTGCAACTTTACTAAATTCATTTACTAGTTCTAGCAGTTTTTCTGGTGAAATCTTTAGGGTGTTCTATATATAAAATCCCTTTTTCTGTTTGTTTTTGTAACTCAACAGCAAAAATGCAAATAATCTAATTCAAAAATGGACCAAAAAAACCTGAATAAACATTTTTCCAAAGAAGACATACAAATGGCTAATAGGTACATGAAAGGTGCTCAATATCATCAATCATCAGAGAAATGCAAATAAAACTGCAATGACATATTACCTCACATTTTTTAGGATGGCTATTATTAAAAAGACAAGAGATAACAAGTATTGTCAAGGATTTGGAGAAAAGGGAACCCTTGTGGACTGTTGGTGAGAATGTAAATTGGTGCAGCCATTATGGAAAACAATATGAAGGTTCCTCAAAAAATTAAAAATATAACTACCATATAATCCAGCAATCCCACTCCTGGATATATATACAAAGAAAATGAAATAAATATCTTTTTAGAAAATCTGTGAAATATTAGTTATCCTTAAAAAAAGTGGGAGGGCATTATGCTAAGTGAAATGAATGTGAGAAGAAAAAAAAAAAATCCCTGGAAACAAGAACTAACTACTGTTTCTGGAACCAACTGGCACTGACAGGAACAAGATGTAGACTGGAAGGAGAAATCCCTTCTGCCTCTCTTATGGGTTGAATTGTGTCCCCTGCAAAATTCATACGGTGCAGTACAGCCCCCAGTATCTTAGAAAGTGACCTTATTTGGAAATAGGGTCATTGCAGATGTAATTAGTTAAGATGAGGTCATACTGGAGTAGAGTTGGCCCCTAATCCAATATCGTTGGGGTCCTTATAAAGGGGGACATTTGGACACAGAGAGAACACGGTGAAAGTAGGAGAACACCATGTGAAGGTTAATGCAGAAACCAGAGTCATTCTTGTACAAGGAAGAACTAGCAAATCAGATCTTACATATAAGATCTCATTAAACTTTATGCATGGAAAGTGACAGACACTGGTTGTGCTGTTTGATACAAAATGGTTGAACTTCATCTTCAGAAGACTAAACCTGACATCTAAACATGCCAATATAAACATCAGAACAAAAGATATTCTAACCAACCATGGGAAGCAGTCTTGTATCAAGAAGGCAATAAGGATTACACCAAGAAATTCCAAAGATTGTCAGCAACCAGAAGCTAGAAGAAAGGCATGGAACAGATGGTCTTTCACAGCCCCTAGAAGGAACCAACCGTGCTGACACTTTGATCTTGGACTTCTAGCTTCCAGAACTATGAGACAGTAATTGCTATTGTTTAAGCCAAAAACAAATGAACAAACAAAAAACCAAAGTGATCATCATCAATAACAGAATAAATAAAAAGTGTGTGCCACTTGATACAAGATGCAATTGGAAGAACACAACATCGCATATGACATTTCTGCTGAAAATGCATAACAAATCTAATCATGAAGAAGCATTAGACAATCCCAGATTGGAGGCTATTCTCCAAAATAACTGGCTTGTGACATTCAAAAGTGTCAAGGTTACCAAAGAAAGACTGAAGAACTATACCAGACTAAAGGTGACTAATGAGACATGACAAATAATGCATGATTCTGAACTAGATCCTTCTGCTGTAAGACAGTTGATGAAACTTCAAGGGGGGTTGAGGATTAGATGATAGTGTTTATTTACTGACTGTATGCAGTTATGTAAAATAATGTACTTATTTATAAGAAATAAATAATATTTCAGATGTGATGGAGCATCAGGTTGACAGGTTACTCTCAAATATTTCAAGAAAAAATATTTTACTCTGTTATTTTTTGTAACTTTGAGATTGTTTCAAATTAAAATTATTTTTTAAATTGCCTAAAAACACCTACAAATTGTGAGAGAATAAGCTTTTGGGTTTGCTTGTTTTAGATCTGTTGATGGATATGAATTATGGATTAGATCCTTTTCAAACTTATTTGAAAGAGACAAAGATTGAACTTTCTTTTAAATTATCGTTTGGTGGTTTGACTGTGGTTTTAGGAGTATGACTTCATGAATTGACTGAGCCACATAGGCTCAAATTTATTAGGATTATAGGTGAAATCATATGTAAGTGACTAATGTAAATTGTAATACTACTTGGACAGTAGTAAAATTATATGTATAAGCAATTATAAATATGTGCAAAACTGTTACATACAACTTTTTATATTAATGATGTGATTAAGAAGGAATTGAAATTTAGAGTTTATTTTAGTTATATTATTAGAGAGTCAAACTTGAATCTATACAGTCACATAATAATAGAAAAACACCCACCTACAGGTATTTATGAAGTTTTGCGTATTTTGGTCCCACATATTATGTGATTATTTGTGCTTGACTTACAGAGACCTAGCAATGTCAATCACATTACTGTGTATAATAGCTGTTAATTTTGTAATTCTATCTTTGAATGTAGGAACTCAGTTTTAATCTTTAAAGTTTCTTCTGTAAAAGCTATAATCTTATTTACTAGTTTCAATTTTACTGAAATTTTAGTGTACAGCTTTGAGATAACAGTGAAATAAAAATTGCTTTCAGTGGAAGTTACAATAAATATATCTGAGGAATATTTTAGAGCTAAGTTTTGTTTACTCTTGCTCAAAATAGGTACTATATGGAGAGACGATATTAGAAAATTGTTACATAAAGCCATATATTTGCAAACTTGTTCAAGTGCTGGTGGTTTACAAAGGATTAATTCTTGGTCACTTTTCTTTTCAAATAAATATGTCAGATGTCACATTATTAGACAGGAAAATGAGGTAACAGCTCAGAGAGAGCTGTTATAAATACTGTTATTATTTATAGAGATAAGTAATAGGGAGGTTTTCAAAGAAACCTTTAGAAACTCTATTAGTTCAAAGCTTTATTAAAAGCAAAGTGGTTTTGACTAGGGGAGGCCAACAAATGACTATCTAAAGGCAAAATTGTGTTTTCACAATGATCAATTCAATAAAGCATCAGTCCAGGCAGTCAAGCACTCAACTGAACACTTTGCAGTCAAATCTCTACAGGGCATCGACAAAGCCACACACTTTGTTTTATTTAATCCCCAATTTACAAGATACCAATTGAAATAGTTCAAGTCTAATTTTTTCCAGAAATTACTATTATAGATTAAAATTACATAGCCCCTTAGTTTAAGAGAACTATCTAAATGTTAAATTGTACCATCAGCACCACAAGCATCACTACAAATTGTGGTGGGATACACTACATGCTTATGATTCATGGCACTGTCAATACTTAATCATAAACCCCATAGACCAATTTAATAAACTCAGTATACTTGAAAGTGAAAACCTCTACTTTGTATTTTAAGTTACATCTACCTTTGTATTATCCTTTGCCTTTAGACACGAACATCATACCCATAAGATGTGAAGAGCTTGTAAAAGATATCACTGGATGCAGTATTTTCCACACAGGTAAGTTGTTTTAACAAACCACTGCTAACTTACAACTATCAATCAGTAGACTGATATGAACCGGTGTTTAAAATCTTTATCAGATTCCTATGCATGAAAATGTCATCTCCCCTTACTAGTAATGGGAAGTTCGTAGATATTTTATTAGATTCTCCTTGACTTTCCTGCATATACTTCTAATTTCATTGCAATTTCTCTAAAGAAAAACAGAATCCTGAGTATCATATGAGATACACATACTGTGGTTTCTGTAGGTTATTGAATCTAATTTTTTCATGTGCCTAGCCTAATGTCCTACAGCAGTGTCAAAAGGGTTTTGAATTTTATTAAACTAGGTCATCATTAAATACTGGGAGTTTTAAATTTGTACAGGAAAACATGGTCATAACACAGCCTTTATAATATAATATACCAAACATTAGCTACAATTCTCTTTGGAAGGAACGTGCAAATTTTCAAGTTTTATTATTCTGAAAGCAGGTAATTTCCAAAGTTTCCAAGAACATGGTTATAGTTCGAGTCTACCTTTCTCCAGTCAGCTCAAAAGGAATCTTGATTCATATGGCTTAAGTGACTTGCTTTTCCTTAATATGAATCTCGTGATCTGATTTGCATAGCCAAACCATCCTACAGGGGGATTCTTATTTGATCAGGAAAACTTCTTTTAAGAACTGTCTACTTTATAAAATACCCAGAAAGCGGATGTAAGTTTCCAATAACATTCTGACTCAGCCTTCCTTTACAGGCTCATCTGAAGCTATGCACTTACATGTAGTTTCCAACATAGCCAAACAGCTACATATTCTTTCTAAAACACCTTTTATTCTATTTGGCTGTCTTTTCACCAGAAATACCCTCCTTCATCCTCTTCCACTAAAGCAAAACCTATACAACTTTTGATGTACACCTCATATTACATGTTCTTACAGAAGCCCAAGATGTCCCCCAAGACCCTCAGTGATCTCCATCTCCTCTGGCACCTGTATGGCCTGTTGTCTGGCCTATTCAGTTACCAATAGAGCCTGTATGTTTAGTTATGTTAGGCCTATTCAACCAAATGGTAAGTTCATTGAAGATAAAGATCATGACTCATGACTTCTTTA
This sequence comes from Delphinus delphis, assembly GCF_949987515.2. NCBI lineage: Eukaryota > Metazoa > Chordata > Mammalia > Artiodactyla > Delphinidae > Delphinus > Delphinus delphis. The sequence goes on along the minus strand of NC_082696.1, from coordinate 59,115,709 downwards.
TATCTTTTATAGCCCTTAATTCAGAATTTTGCACACAGCAATCATGAATTTTTAAATCTAGAAGGAATCTTAAGAAAATCACAGCCATTTTAGACAGATAAGAGACCTAGATCTAAAAGGTTAAAGTAAATGTTGAAAAAGATATTTGGTGATTAATGAATGCCAGATTTACTCCTTAGTGTTGGAAAGGGTTTCATTTTTTTTCTCTTTCTTAAAATATTCTCAAAGAACCATCTTTTTCACACTTGTGGATGCATCAGAATCAAATAGAGGGCTTGTTAAAACACTGAGGGGCCTGAAGCCCAGTGGTTTTGAGTCAGGAGGTCTGTGATGGGGCCTGAGAATCTGCCTCCCTAACAAGTTCCCAGGTGACACTGATACTAAGGCCCATGGATTACCTTTGGAATAGCATTGCTGCAAGAAAAAAATTATCATATGTAAATGTTATCTCAATTACAGTTTTTCTATTTTTGAAAAAATACATAATTTAAAACTTTTATATTAAATTGTCATCTTCTAAAAAACATATCAACAATTTCTATTCCTAACATGCTTTTAATTTGCTTCTAAGAGTTCCACTTTTATAATAATTCAGTGATATTAATTATCAAAGCAAAGAATTTTTAAACCTCTTTTTATTCATTCTAATCAAAATTAGATCTTATTGGAAGGGACAACACGACTGTCAATAGGGCAATGATCTCATCTAAATTTAGGATTCTTGTCTATATCACAGCATGGCTAATTGTAATAAGCTTCTGGAAGGCAATTTGGTAATATATAGTGAAAGCTTTAAAAATGTACATACCTCTCACTCCACAGTCTAGCTCCTAGTGATTTATCCTAAGAAAAGAACAAGTCATCAAAGATGGAAATATTCTATATCTTGATGTGATGATAATTAACCAGGAATATAATTTGTCAAAACTCATCAAATCATATACCTTTGGTACCAAATAGATACTTTTATGGAAATTATACCTCAATAAAATTAATTTAAATTTTTCTTAAGAGTATCAGTAAGCAATTATTATTTTTTTAAAGCTGCAGTCATGGCATTAGCCACCTAGTCACTTACTTTAAAATAAAGTAGGGGGCTTCCCTGGTGGTGCAGTGGTTGAGAGTCCGTCTGCCGATGCAGGGGACACGGGTTCGTGCCCCGGTCCGGGAAGATCCCACACGCCACGGAGCGGCTGGGCCCGTGAGCCATGGCTGCTGAGCCTGCGCATCCGGAGCCTGTGCTCCACAATGGGAGAGGCCACAACAGTGAGAGGCCCACGTACCGCAAAAAAAATAAAAATAAAAAAAATAAATAAATAAAGTAGGGACACAGTTGAATGGGAAATTGAGTAAGAGGTATTTGCCATGGCCTTTGTGGTAAGTATTGTAAGTATGTGGAGAAGGCCAGGGTTTAGAGAGTGTGTGTACCCAGAAAATGAGGAGTAGTCCTGCAGCCACTTCTCTGGTTTTAAAGTGCTGGAGAGTGCACAGCCATTTTAAAGACTCACCTGTTGAAAGTTCCCTAGAGAGTTAGAGACCGTGGAGACCTTGATATGACTTTAGGAAAGGTATAGTGGTCCAAAGACGCAGGTTATCAGCTTGGGTTCTAGCCATTGGCTAGGGTTCACTCTAAGGGTTTTGAGTTGAATCTCAAGTGATTTCATGGACACACCTCCCTCAGAGAGAGTGAAGCAAATAAAGAAAAGGGCAGGGCAGTAGCTTTCCTAACCATCTTTCTGGGATCACAGACAGGCTTGCCATTTATTTCTGCATCATCTTTCTGCTTTCTCACCTAGATTGTCAACTCCTTGAAAGTACTTACTCATCCTTCTGTCCCCTGGAGCCCTGCTTTACTCCTTACTATTGAGATTGTATTTTGAAAACTTTACCTTCAGCCTAATGCAAAGATACCAATGTAGTAATTTGGGCAGATACTAACCAGCATATTTGGAAGGCATTTCTAGCAGTATTAGAAATTATCCTTTAACAAGACTTTTAAAATAGCATCTATTTTCTTCCTAAGTAACTTGCAAATTAGATTTTCTTAATTTTAAAAGTAAAAAACAATGTTTTTCTCCCTGTATCCCAGAACTGCAGATGAATGTAGTTTCTAAAACTTTTGCCGAGTCATATATTTTCATTAGCCACGGCGATCTTACAACCAAAGCTTAGCTATAGGCTCTGTTAAAGATACATGAGTCAGAATATAAAATAGCTAGAATTTATTGTTACACGGTATTGCAAAATTAAGGCTAGCTGCTTTTTTTCTTAATCTAAACACATATAGTCTGGCTGCAAAGATGCTTTGAGGTCACTCTTTCAAATAATAAGTTATATTTCAGTTAAAACTAAAATAAAAAATTGTTATCACCATATGGGTGAAACTGTCTGGGAAATGCCTGTATTCTTGGGAATCTGCTGGTGTTCTTAATGGTTATTCCAGAAGAACAAGGGCCATTCGTTAGAAGAGCGTGGTGTTATGGCAGCTGTATCCAGTGCTATGATAGAAGGAAGTCTATAGGGAAAGAGCACTCTACTGCCTCTACTTTATTGGAACTTCCTATTGACTCCTATATAAAATCTCAATTCCACTCATCGCTTGCCTTTTGTTGAAAATGTAATTAACCTTAGCATTTTCTACTTTGTACCCTCTAATTCTTTTTCAGTGGTGCAGGCATTTGCAAACTGCTGTTATTTTGTATGTTAAAGTATTTTTCACCTTGTAAGAAGGCTAAGAATGTCTCTTATGGAATCCAAGTCTATGAAGTAGGTACTGTCAGAGAGATAAAGTGACTTGCCCATAGCCACTCAGTTGATGGCCTCAGAGAGAGATTTAAATTCTGGTCTGTCTGACTCCAGAGCCCAAGTGTATTTGTCCATATGTCAGAGTTTTAGACATTTGTACCCACTTTTTAAATATCCTTATTTATTTCTGGTCCTCCTTCCTTATACCCCTGTCAAAATCTTGGACATACTTCTTCTGAGTGAAATTGGCTTTAAATAATTCTTAATTTTTCCCTCTAGAGAGCTGTATCTACAGTAAAAAATAATTGATTATGCTACATAACTTCCATAGTTATTTGTCTTATCTCAAATCTCACCCTCTTTAGACTTTCCCTGTCTATACTACCTACTGTTGCCCAGTTACTCTCTGTAGTGATTGCTGACTTTATTTTCTTCAAAATGTTTTTCATTATCTAAATTTACATTATTTACTTGTTTACATGTGTCCTGTTTCTTTCCAAGATACCTTGGAGCATAAAACTCATCTACTTATTCCACCTTTCCCCCTGGCATTTATGTACTGCACATGGAATAAGGCTCACTTGATTTTGGTTCAATTAGTAATAACTAGGTACTTAACGATGGGCTAACAATTAGCAGGGCGATGACATCATGCTCACACTTGGCTGCAGTTTTGCTAGTATGAAAGCAGTATATTTTTGTTTCTAGTCATTACTTTCCTACAGAGCTTTCCAAATGGGTTCCAGTGTAACTAAGCTGAAAATTATTACCATTAACATGCTTCCTTTCCTCTAGAAAGTTATATAAATGAGATAAAAGATTAAAAATATTATTCTCTTTTGGTTACATGAGAGCAGTTTATGTTTTAAGGTCTTCAAAACGTTTTCCTATGTGTATTCGCAAAATATCACATTTTGTTTAATTATTAATTTCAGCCATTTGCAGACATTTATTATTGGATAAAAGTGAATATTAACAAGGAAATCAAAATCAAAAACATCTTCAAGGTTTTTCTTTTCATAACCTAAAATCATTCACACAGTGCTTGTACATGACTTTTTCTCTTTTCTTCTAAATCAATCGTGCATTTTTTTTCTATTAGTAAGTGAACACATAGATTGTTTAATAAATGTGATTATAACCCCACACTTAAAAGCTCAATCACTTTTAATGCCCTTTTATGGTAAACTGAGAAACAGATTGACATTAAATATTATGAACAAGTGTTTCCTAGTGAATGAGTTATATTTTATACCATGTTTAGTGATAATACTCTTTCCATGGGCAAAAACAGAAAGCAAGAATAGAGCACAAGTAGATGAAATCATAAACTGTGATGGGAAGTTCTCCTAATTGGAAACAGTTTTGAAATAGGTATAAACGCATGGGTCATTTTTTTTCAGTGCATTTGAGCTGATAGTAACACTAAATCATACACACACATATTTGAATACGTACATTTGTAAATATATATATGCATATACTTATCCTGACCTCGTTTAAAAGTAAAGTGACTTTTAATCATATTATTTTTTATTCATAATAATCCTTCTTAGAAGCAGGTGTTAGGTATTTTCCATATTTTACCAATGAGGAAAGTGGGGCATGGGGATATTGTATGACCTACTCGAGACTGATTAATTTTGATAAGAAGTAGACATGGACCTTGAATTCTGGTTATCTGACTAGTATTTCACTACCTAAAAAGAATAGAAATTAAAGAGAAAAAAATCTACAAATCAAACTTTAACTTTTGACTTCAATTTTTCAATTTTGTAAACTTTTTGTTTTGTCAGTTTTGTTGGCACATGGTTCTTAATAGTGTTCTCTTACTGTTCTTTAATGTGTGTAGGTTCTAACTCAGTTTATTTTGCTACTATCATTAAACTTGTTAACCCATTTTAAAAAATGTAAAAGTAAGACAATCACTGTCTCAATTCAAGGTTTGGTTGCAGGTAACATGATCTACTTTAGTTATTTAATGGAAAATACATATTTCAGGGCATCAGTTAGCTAACAGAATTACTGGGAAGGCCAATGTTGCAGGCTTAAATACTACCAAGTTAGTAATACCAAACAGTACCAAGAGACTGTTTCATGGAAATTCAATTATTGCTGCTGCCTGCATCTAAACTCTTATAGGACCAGCAGTTTTAGCCGCTGTAGAAACACCATGCCTCCAAGACTGTGCAGGCTTCTTCAATCTTCACTCTAGCCCTATAATTCTTACTAGATAGAAGCTAGTAAGCTTGTGACAAGGTTGCTGAATGAATGAATTTATTAAAGGCTCTATCTACCATAGTGCTGCAGCATAAAATACTACCTCAGGTTCGTTTTTGCTCACACATCTACACGGTGGCTGAGGTTAGCTGCTATAGTTGGGGCTCGGTTGGGTGGCTGTGCTTCATGGTATAAATCTGGCTGGAGTAGGCTCTTTGATATGGGTTGAATTCATTCTGGATCCAAATTGTATTCATTTTGGGACCCAGGCTGAAGGGAAAACACTTCTCATGGTGATGGCAGAATGCAGGAAAGCGAGCAGAAACACACAATGTCTCTTACAGTCTGCAGCCTGAATCAGCAAATTCTCATCTGGCTGTTTCTTTGCCTAATGCAAGGCACACGGCCAAGTCCAAAGTCAAGATGAAGTACATTCCACCTCTAGTGGGAGGGACTGCAGGTCACATGGCAAAGGGAGCAGGTAAAGGGAGGGATGAAGAACTGGGACTAATTCTTAAATCTGTCACACCAGGAAATAACATTTTGAGATTCTGCCCATGAAAAAAGAAAGGTGTAATTGGAGAGTTATGAAAATACAGAGTTTTCAAAAGATTTTGGGCTATGACAAAGAAAGAGGTTACTACATACATTTAATGTAATGGAAAATCAAGAACTACCATATTCCAGGGCTTCCCTGGTGGCGCAGTGGTTGGGAGTCCGCCTGCCGATGCAGGGGACACAGGTTCATGCCCCGGTCCAGGAAGATCCCACAGGCCGCGGAGTGGCTGGGCCCGTGAGCCATGGCCCCTGAGCCTGTGCGTCCAGAGCCTGTGCTCCGCAGCAGGAGAGGCCACAACACTGAGAGGCCCACGTACCACCAAAAAAAAAAAAAAAAAGAACTACCATATTCTGCATGGCTTTTATAAGCATAAATGTTAAGACATCAATGAAATATTCTGGGTCTCAATTGTAATTTCAAAAGATTTCTATATTGCATAAATAATATGTTCATGTGTAGTACATGACATCGTAGGTATAAATATATATAAAGCAATCATACCAACTGTTGCATCTTAGTAAGACAGAAACAAGATATATATAAAATTGACAAAGAGATTTAAATTTGAAATAAATTGGTGTTTCTGTATTTTTTTTTTTTTTTTTTTTATGTAGTAGACACATGGCTATGTGCTGAGGATGAGGAGAGAACTCTGATTTAGTTTCTACTGGTGCAGCCTAGGGCATACTTGAAAGAACAGAGACACAGGCTCCAAGATACAAGTTGTATAAAATGTAAGATATAGGCATTACTTATTACGTGGAAATTACATAATATATTTATGAACTGGAGGAATTAACAGGTTACTGATTTTGTGAGACTTGACTCCTTGGCCTCAAAAGATTCTAGATTGTGCCATTGCTCCAGCTGCAGCTTGAACTCTGCTCAAAGTCCCTGGCAACCTTACCATGGTTCATGAAACATTCCATAATATTCCATAACCACTCATCTTCCAAGGTCACACAGTACTTTGCTAGGCTCTGTTAGCAATAATTGTATAGTCCTGGATAGGTGGAGTCTCCTCTTGTGTAACGATACCATCACATAGGGAAAGAAGACAAATAGCCTTTTCATTTCTTGATCTTTCAAGACACTGGGAAGGGAATGATTTCATTTAATTTCAAAGATTGGAAGTGTTAGTCCTTTGTTTTAGCAACTGCCATCTTTCCATGCCAAGGGAAAAATCAAGCTATGACTGCATAGCAATGTAGAGTATTACAGTTAACCAAATAGAAAAAGGCCAATAAATCTGAGAGATGATAACACTAAAAAAATGTAAAAAGGTAAATATAAATAATTACCTTGTATACGATTTTTTTAACATACTGAGTTGTAAAGGCTAGTGAAAAAATTTAATTTGATTTCACCAGATATAAGAGAGCTCTATTTTCTATTACTCTAATATATTTTACTTGCAGCTATGCTTATTTTATGATTATTTTAAATCATTTTTAAAATATTTTGAGGCCTATAAAACATTTTATGTTGTTGTTAGGAACTTAGTCCATGAGCTAGATCATTTAAAAATGTTAACTGCCTTAACATTCAAGTGGTTAAAATTCTCCCCCAGTAGCAGAAAATACCCCTAATTTTATAGCAGATAATAATGGAAGAAAAATAATGCTTTATAAGGAACTGAATCGTTAAAGGGCTGTACGGCAACATGCAGGATACCATAGCAGAGAGAAAAATAATCCAATTATCAGAATCAACAAATGGTTATTCAACTTCTACTTTTTTGTTATGCTAGTTGTATTTTTTTAATACACTCTACAGTAAATGCATTACAGTTAAAATTTTAGAGAACAGTTTCCTGTGTATTGCTTAAAATCATCTCAGGTACCACCAGTGATACACATACCGCACTCGTTCAGGTGAGCAATGGGGAGTCCCTGAAGAGTTTTCAGCAGGTAATGATACAGTAAGATTTACATTTTAACTAGGCTGCTTGACAACTAAGTGAGGGATAGGTTTTTCCTATTAATGTTTTTCAAAACCTCTTGACTTTTACTTTTTTCATAATTAATAAGCTCTACTTTTTAGAGCAGTTTTAGGTTCACTGCAAAATTGAGTGGGAAGTATAGAGTTCCATATACTCCCTGTACACACACACACACAACCTCCCTCACAATCAATATTGCCCACAAAAGTGGTACATTTATTATAATCGATGAACCTACACTGACACATTATTATCACTCAAAGTCCATAGTTTACATTAGTGTGCACTCTTGATGTTGTACCTTCCCTGGGTCTTTACAAATGCAAATTCCATGTATCTACCATTGTTGTATCATACCGAACAGTGTCACTGCCCTAAAAATCCTCTGCTCTGCCTATTCACTTCTCCCTCCTACACAAACCCTAGAAACCACTGATCTTTTTACTGTCGTTATAGTTTTATCTTTTCCACAATGTCATACAGTTGGAATCATACAGGTTGGTTTCTTGCAACCTGAGTATATTATCTTCTTCCATGCCTGATTCACTTTGCTGTACAGGAGAAACTAACACAACATTGTAAAGCAACTATACTCCAATAAAACTTTTAAAAAAGACTCTACAGCCAAAAAAAAAAAAAATCATTCATATTGATTACATTTGAAAATGATAGTATTTAGGTTAAATAAAATACATCATTAAAATTATAAATAAATAAATAAAATTTTTCCGTGGCCATCCATGGCTTGATAATTCATTTCTTTTTAGCACTGAATAAAATTCCGGTGTCTGAATGTACCACAGTTTATTTATCCATTCACCTACTGAAGGACATCTTGGTTTACTTTCAGGTTTTTGCAACTATGAATAAAACTGCTGTAAACATCATTGTGCAGGGTTTTCTCTTGACAGAAGTTCCAACTCCTTGAGAAAATACCAAAAAGTGCAATTGCTGGGTCAAATGATAGAATATGTTGTTTTGTAAGAAACTGCCAAACTGTCTCCCAAAGGGGTTGAATCACTGCACATCCCACCAGCAGTGAATGAGAGTTCCTGATGCTCCACAGCGTCCACAGCGTTTGGTGTGGTCAGTGTTTTGAATTTTTACCATCCTAATAGGTGCGCTGTGGTATCTTATTGTTGTTTTAATTTTCAATTCCCCAGTAACATGAGATGTTGAACGTAATTTCATGTGCTTACTTATCATCTGTGTATCTTCTTTGTGGAAGTGTCTGTTCAGGTCTTTTGCCCACTTTTTAATCACGTTTTTCCTTTACTTACTGTTGAGTTTTTAGGTTTTTGGGTTTTTTTTTGCGGTATGCGGGCCTCTCACCGTTGTGGCCTCTCCCGTTGCGGAGCACAGGCTCCGGACATGCAGGCTCAGCTGCCATGGCTCACGGGCCCAGCCGCTCCACAGCATGTGGGATCTTCCCGGACCGGGGCATGAACCCGCGTCCTCTGCATCGGCAGGCGGACTCTCAACCACTGCGCCACCAGGGAAGCCCTTATTATTGAGTTTTAAGAGTTCTTTTTATTTTTTGACTGACAGACCTTTAGCAGATGTGTCTTTTGCAAATATTTTCTCCCAATCTGTGGCTTGTGTTTTTATTCTCTTGACAGTGTCATATACAGAGCAGAACTTTTAAATTTTAATGAAGTTAAGCTTATTATTTCCTTCATTCATCATACCTTTGGTGTTTTATCTAAAAAGTCATCGCTATACCCAAGGTCATTTAGATTTTCTCCTATGTTATCTTCTAGGAGTTCTATAGTTTTGCATTTTACATTTAGGTCTATGATCAATTTTGAGTTAATTTTTTGAAGAGTATAAGATCTGTGTCTAGATTCAGTTTTTGCACTTAGATGTCAAATTGTGTTAGTGCTGTTTGTTGGAAAAAATACCCTTGCTCTATTATATTTCCTTTGCTCCTTTGTCAGGGATCAGTTGCCTATATTTAGGTGGGTCTGTTTCTGGCCTCTCTATTCTGTTCCATTGATCAATCTGTCTATTCTTTCACCATTACCACACTGTCATTAGAATCAGTTTGTAGATACTCACAAAATACTCATGGGAATTTGATTTGAATTATGTTGGATCTATAGATTAAGTGCAGAAGAACTGAAATCTTGACAATATTTAGCCTTCCTATCCATAAATTTGCCCTATGATCTCACTTCTCTGATGGATCAAAGAATGTTGTTGATTTCTCAGTTTGTTTAGCTGTTTACTTGTTGTTAGGATGGAATGATGACTTCTAAGCTCCTTACTTTTGGATGAGAAGCCAGAAGCCCTGACTTTAGTAGTACTTTAAAAGCCTCAAGTGTTTAATGCTAAACAGAAAATGAGGAGTCCAAAATGGCAAAATATTATTTTATAAATTTTGTCAAACATATTTTTCCAGTAACAAAGTAAAGATGAGCAGACCAAAGTGTAATGGAAAACTATAGGGTGTTATTATAGGACCTGTAGGAATTATAGATAATCCATCTTCGCTGTGAATTTTGTAATTTAATCAATCCCAGCAACTGTAGTAATAGGTGGGTAGACTTTAAATAATAATCTGATTACTTGAAAATAATTCCAGGTAAATTGAAATAAATTTTATCTTGAAAACATTATATCAATGAAAAGGAAAGCAGAAACAAAAACCTCTCTGAAAGAAGCTGTTTAGGGAAAAGTGCCTCACTTTTCCTTTTATTTTTTATTGTTTTTGATCTCTCCAAACAGAATAGCATCCTGAATCCTCTTCAGGCCTGAATTAAAAGGAAATTAATACTCAAGGCTCATGAATGCACCTTTTATGTTAGGCATTTGCATGAAACATACTTCAACATGATATTGTAAGCTTGGACATTCCTAGGGACAATACTTTTTAGGTTCATAGACTTTAACTGATATATTATCTATCACAGAAAGAATTTCTAGAAGAATTTGCATCCAATTAATATGGTAACTTTGTCCTAGATATGTCTTTAAAGGTTACTTATTCTACTGTTTTAGCCATCAGGTAAAATAATTGAGACAGATATAAGTAAAATAAGATCTCTAGAATATTCAAATATTCTCCAGCCTTCTCTGGTACCACAGTCCAGATCTTAACAATCCTTGCCATTAAGAAAGTTTACCAAATGCATAAACTAAATCATTCCTATGACATGAATACAATTCTTCTGATTAAGTCCATGGACAGAGGGCTGCTTTCCTTGGAGGCAATGTTAGAATCTGACAACTGAAGAGAATTTTAATGTTCTTATTATTTTTAAGTTCACTTATTAGTTTGCTCAGGCAAAAACTTTGAGGAGTCTAACTATCTTTGGCTCAAATATTGGCTCTCCCACTTTCCTGCTAATGTAGCCATGAACAGGTGATCTAATATTTCAGGACCTCAACCTCCTCACCTATAAAATGGGCATAATAATTCCAAATTTAGCAAATTGTTGTAAGGGTGCAAGACAAAATATGTGTGAACTGCTGAGAGGGTGAGAGCATGTAGTAAGCACTCCTAAATGCAGTTGCTTCTGTCATTGCGATTATTCATATTATTTGATTAATTCATTCACCAATTAAAAGTTGGCAAGCATTTATTAAGAACCTTCAGTATTATAGTCTGTTGACTGCTTATTATTGCCTTGTGCTCCTGAATTAGGTTAAATTAATATAATCTATTATTTTTATCAAAAAATTTTCCTGATCCTGTAACAATATCCACTGTACCCTTACCCCCCAACCCCACACACATGACTAAATTCAGGAATATGCTAATTTATGTTCACAAATTTATTTTCTTTTGTGGCCCTCTTGTAGGTGCCTAATTCAAACCAGGGACTTCTTTCTCAACATAAACACTGTATTTCTTTCCCTTCTTTTATACTAAATATATTATAACAGTTTAACTTGGTGGGAGAAGTGCATGCATTGGACTCTGGCTGACCTTGGTTTCCAGTTTTAACATTACCACTTATTCACCCAGAAACTTGGATTATCATGCATTATTCCTAAGACTTAGTTTCCTCAACTTTTCCAGACTTAATACCAATTTCAGTGAATGGTTGTGAGACTTAAGAAAAGGTTACTAGTTAGCATCTGATGCTGAGTTGGCTCTCAGTAGATGGTGGTTATTATTATTCAATGAAATAACTTAAAGTTAAGCACAAATTTTAATCTGAAAGTGTCATTTCTTCTATATTTAAAAGTTTTCATTAGTCTTAATTCTACAGTTCTCATGATTTTTTAAAACCCCTTCTGCTAAAGAAACTGCCTGTTAGAAGAGCAGCATACTACAAATCTTATTATTCTTTGTCAGGTGAGGACCTCATGAAAACCAGTTGAGGAAAATTTTAAATGGAAATCAGGTGTTAAAAGTTTAATTAGAAAAATTCATCCCTTATACATGGGCTAATGTAGAGAATGGCAAGCTGCTTAATTGTTGATTCTAGGGCTATTTTAACATTGTCAACATTCTATTTAGTAATCTTGGGGGAAATAGCATCAAAAGCAGACAAAGAAAAATGTTTCACTTTCCTGCAGCTGATTCCCATGATTGCCTGACGCTTAGTTACATTTGGGCATCTGTCTCAGGAACTCCCATTGTCTGGAACCATTGCAAACTGAAGCGTGCATTGGGGTATAGACACGAGGACAGAATTTACACTTGGATATGCCATCTGACAGCAGCAGGAGAAGCTAGACAAGCCTGGGCTACTTCATACAGTTCATTTAATGAACTGTTACTTTATTATTTTGTAAGGTTTCTGTAATGCACATTTATGATATAAAAAGTGCCTTGCATACTGCTTCATCGGAAGGGGACCTCATTTAGATTAACCTGTGACTTCAACAGCAGGTGGTAGAATGAACCAACTGCTTCAATTACTGCTTTTGCACATGACTTTCATGTGTTGCTAAGATTATCAGAGGAACCTGATTACATCCCCTTAGACACTATTGTTGGCACGATGATTAAGCTGTTATTTTTTTTTTTTGTTAAGACTGGGAACCTAAAAACCTTTTTGGCATGAGGCAAAAGCACTGTGTATAGAGATCAGTAAGATAGTGTGTATCATTGCCCTGTAGCTTATCTCCACATATACAGCTCCCTGGTGGATCCCTATGATAAACATTATTGGAACAATTAGCTGCTGCTGACACAGAATCCAGACACAATAGCCATGGCCAGCAGCACAGAGCCAAAAATTATGGAGCCAAAAACCATAAAAAGCAACACCAAGCTAGTCTCCCTATTCAACTGCTGTCATAAAACCCTCCCAGTGCTATGTTTGCATAGCTGGCTTCACCGATATGGCACTGTTAACACAAAAGAAGAAGCTGCAGCACTTGTCTTTGTTTAGCTGAAATTACAAGTCATTGAATTAGTATGTCATCTTTATTGTGCTGTCATGCAGAGGAGGTGAGGAAGGCTCCGTAATGGATGGGAGAGTTTGATGGCCTGAAAGACAGGCTCACAGATGGTTGTCGATATAAAACAGTTTTTCCCCCCTTTAAAAAAAAAAAAAAAAAGGAAGAAAGGAAGGGGGGAAAGCAAAAAGCCTGCTTGGAATAGATCTTTAGAGATTTGTGTGTAATACCAAGCGATATTCATACCAGTCTCATATGTAAGAACTTTGGTGGCCTAGAGTACCTGACAAAGGCAGACAGAATGCACATATTCCTGGGGGATGCATTTGCAGTTTAAATGGAAGTGATGCAGCATTTTAGCTTCTTAGAAAGCTGGTGGTGGTTGTTGTTCTGGGGAAGCTTTCTTATAATATTTCTAAACAACTGTGAATGGTTAGGTAATATGAATGAAAAGGGTTAGCATTATAAGACATTTAAATATAAAAGTGAGAATTTTGACCATTCATTAAAAGAAAGGTAAAATTTTACACTTGTGTGATGAAATATATTATGATAGGGATATTAGACCATCAAATAATGAAAGAGACTTTGGGCTCAACTTGGCTTAAAATATTTTTAATTTAGTAATTTTTTGCTTCTCCGGCTTTTCCTCTTTAGTTTTAGTTTTATTTACAACACATCATTAGACACTTGTATTAGATATATCTATTTTTAAATGAAATAACAAACTAATTATCACTTTTAAAAGACAAAATGTTCTGTTCCCTTTGACACAATTGTTAAAAGTCTAAAAGGCCTTGTTCTGAATATAATTCTTTGACAGAGAAAACACTCTTTTAACCACTGTTTCATTCAGGTGGGACTCTAACCCACCAAACATTCAGGGCAGTGTTTTAATTAAGGAGCAATCTAGTTACACCTAAGAGTGTGTAGCATTTTTAATGTGTTGGTAATTATTTTGGGTCAAGTTTGTCTTTTATTTCTTCTGTTGTGGACAAGTAAAACAGGAGAAAATTAAAGATCTGAATTTCTGCGGTAAAACTGAGACAGATATGTGGCCATATATAAAAACTTCTAATGGGAAAAATATATATGTGTATATATATTTTAAAACTACACTGAATCACATGTAAGAAAATTATAAGGGCTGAAAATCAAGGATTGTGTAATGGCAGATATTAGCTCTGTTCATGAACATGCATATTTCTCTTGAAATGTGAAAAAAAGCTTTCTGAATATCTCTAAAATAGCACTTGCATCTTCCAAAAGAGTTGTATAAAGGAGAAATGAGGAATTAAATGCTTAGCCGGAACCCGAAATTTATCTATTCAGCAACATTATTACTTTTATTGAATTCAATTTAATGTTTGTTTTATCTTTATTTGAAGATTGTGATGCTGACATTTCTAGTTGGTTATGAAAAGCAGCCTTTTTGGAAAATATTGTTTGTGTGTGTGTATGTTTTGGGTGAGATGGAGGTATGGTGAAAGATTATGAACTTTAAAATTAACCCGATCTGGGTTTGTATTGTGGTTTTGCCACTTGTTATCTGTATTACCTTGAAATGGGTTATATAACCTCTTGGCATCTTACTCTCTTGTTTGTAAATATGAGTGAGGACAAATGGGCAACGAGTGGGGATGAGAGCAGCAGGCATCAGGGATTTGGGAAGCAGGTGACCAGGCCACAGCTTGGAAGTGAATTTTCATGGCTGCAAGGTTACAAATTGCAGATGCCACGTCCTAGCGTCAAAGCGTTACCAGTGTATGGGCTAGAACCAGCAGGGCCTGATCCTGGAAAAGGAGGAGCCTAACGTGGAGGTTTGGGCCCAGAAAAATAAAAGGTCAGAACAGAATTGACAGAATGACAGTTTGATGGGGTGTCTGTCAGATCTAAAGAGAGAAAGTTCCTAAATCTGTTCAACTAGGGCTAGTTTCAGTGCCCCTAGACTACGTCGAGCATCAGGAAATTACAGTTCTTGGTAGAGGTGACTTTTGTGGGCACAAAACTCAGCAAATCGTTACAATTAATGATCATTTACTATTTAATATGACTGAATCAGCTAAGTAAAGATATTGCAAGGTTGAAAGAAGGGAGAAAGAGCATAAATATGACCAACCAAAGAACTAAGATTTCTTCTCTATGGAGGAAAAAGTTTAAAAAAAAGGAGGAAGTTAGGACAACCAGGGATGAGGTGCTTACTCTTTTATTGCTGGAGTCACCTTTTTCATTACCCCAATAGGCAGGGTCTTCCGTGGCAACCACTAAAATGCTCTAGCTCTCCACACTTCAGGTCCTCTATACCAAGTACTGTATTCGTTCAGACACAGTAGCTAGAATAGCCAGCTCCCTGTGTGGTGTGAGGGAGTTCAGGGTTTCCTGTTGTCCCCGCCATTGCTCAAACATCTCCATCTGTTCCGTAATCTCTCAGATTCTTCAGTGAAGTGGGTAAAGACTTTTAATCAATAATTAGGCATACACAAAACCTAAGCAATAATAAGTATGGTCTCAGAGAGAATCATTCCTTTTTCAGTTCACGGTCTACAAATCTAGTGAGGTATATGAAAGTCGTGGTAAATCAGAAGATGCCAATGTACATGATAATAAGTAATAACATCTCATTTAATCTGTGCAAAAGAGTGAATGAGGATTAGAAGTTAGTTACATGTTGACTTGAATTTACATAAAGATGTGAACAACAGAAGTGAACCATTACCTGTGAATTGGTGTTGAGAGAAGAATGGGCATGTTAAAGGGAAAGGGCACCTGAGGTAAGTGAAGTGAGAAAAAGGAAAGAAGCAGAGAGGAAGCCCAGGAGAGCTAAGATGAATTTGTTTTCAGCTTTAACAATAGTAGAAAGACCAAATTACCTGGTGTTTATAGTTGTACAAAGCATTTTATTATGTACCTTTTTCTCTCTTCTTTGATTTCATCCTTCCCATAAATTTTTAATTCACTTCCTGGATAAGAATGAGGATAAAGCCAATGAATAAGAGAACATACCTAGTCATTATATTCAAAGGGGAATATTTTTAAAATGTCACACATACACATATTTGTATTCTGCTGTTCTAGATTTATTCTAGACTAGTGTTCCAATGTTTAGGTCACAGAGTCATGTATTCAGCAATATAAGCTAATTTCAGCTAAAACATTTTTTTTTTCCCTTGCAGCCTGCAACTTGTCCTTTTTGAATAAATGTCACTTACTGTGTTTAAACTGCCTTTTGGTTCACTGTTCTTCCCCCTTTTTTTTCTGGGCTCTGTATTTTGCTTAGGCTGTGTGATTAAATGAGAACTGGATGATAATTTGAAATGATAACAGTGTTATAACCTTGTCAAAATCAACTGGAATATGTTTAGCAATTATTTTAATAAGCAATGCCACCTAAGTAATTTCGTCATTTCTTATTGTTATTTTTATTCACCAAATGTATAAACAGTAATTGAATGCATCCTACTCCATCATAAAATTGAATTCCATTTTTCCCTCTTCCCTTGTGCATATGTTCCTATCATTCTACTTTTTTTTCTTTTTTTTTTCATCTCTATATTTTCTCTCTCTGGATACTATTGCATCCTGTGGTTTCACTCCTGTGCAGATAAATGCTTGCAAATCTAGCCCAGAGGATTCTGTCTCCAGTCTCACTTTTATTATTGAGGATTAGATTAATAGTCACATAAATCTCAGATTTTCTCTAAGTCAGAAGTCAATAATTTACTTCTCAATCACTCCATGTCAGGTGTGACACCATAATTTTCCTACAATCTAATACACTTGAGTGGAAGACCACTGAAAACTTACCTTTTAATTGAGAAATTTACCAGCTTTGTCACTTTATCTACTCAGTTTCTTTGCTAATGTCTCAGACTCAATATATCCAAAACACCTTCTCCATCTCCCCACAAACCAGCAACTTCTTTTACTTCAAGCTAAGGGCCTTCAGAGTCCCTATTTACTCTTCATTCTTCAATCATTTGCCACATTCAATAGAATCTAGCTCTACAATATCTGTAATTTCTCTCCACTGTTTTGTCTCACATTATTAATCTCCTGAATCGGGGCTTCTGACTTCTTGCCTCCACACCAAAGATTAGCTTTCTGAGAAGTCTCTTCACCTTCAATTTCTCATCCTTCCCTCCTTTAAAATACTTTTTTTATACCTCATATCTCTGTGCTTCCCAAAGGTTTCAAAGGCTCCTTTTCCCTCACAAATTTGAGGTATCCTCTTAAGCATGCACTGATGGTCTTCTACGTCATGGCCAGTTTTATCTCCTGAAAATTCCTTGAACAGAGCCTATGTTTACACAAGCCTAGCCACTTTTCACAAAATCACCTTCAACCAGTAAAATCCTTTTCAAATGGCATCTCCTCTTCTGATTCTTCCAGCCCGATATCTTCTTTTCTTCTGTGAACTTTACCCCCTTGCATTTTCTAAGTGTTCAGTGATCCTCATCATCCTTGGAGATTATCTTATCCTTTGTTTTTCCACTGTCTTTGCCGCCACTCAATTTTAAGCTCCTTCCTGGCCAGATCTGGTCTAATTATCTTTACATTTCCAAAATGTATCATTGCAGTTTCTAAACCCAGTACTCAATAACAATTATTATTTTTGAAGGAAAGCAACTACTCAAAGTTTCTATCTCTTTGCTGTTTGTCTTAGCAGATGCTTCCCCAATACAATACAGAATTATAATGAATTGGGTTCCAAGGTTCTCAGTCAGCTGAATTAAACTGTGGATTGCATAACTTTTCAAGGCGGTGAAATGGAGAAATTATTGTAATCCACCTTGATTACTGGGACATGCATTCTGTGTGTGATTTTTTTTTTTTTTTTTTGCGGTACGCGGGCCTTTCACTGTTGTGGCCTCTCCGGTTGCGGAGCACAGGCTCCGGACGCGCAGGCTCAGCGGCCATGGCTCACGAGCCCAGCCTTTCCGCGGCATGTGGGATCTTCCGAGACCGGGGCACGAACCCACGTCCCCTGCATCAGCAGGCAGACTCTCAACCACTGCGCCACCAGGGAAGCCCCTGTGTGTTATTCTTCACATTCTTATTTTGAGACCTGAGGTTGTCTTTGTGAGGATAGTGTAAAATGCTAGTGCACATAGACTTCCCAATTTGCAGGTAAGTTTTCAATAGCTATGCACTCTAATATAATGCTTAAATTGTAAAGATCATCTCACATTTCTCATTGAGAGGAATTGGAAAAATAGTTAATGGCTTTGGACATTGAGAAAATCTGAGTTTTATATGACTGTTCTTTAATTGAGGGCAAAGGACACAAGGAGTAACTCTCCATGTGGAAGTGGTGCTCAAAAGTACCTTTAATTATCAGGCTGTGGTCTAATCTCCCAGACTGGCTGAAGTGGAGGGAGGAGCAAGGGTATTTACAGCACCGCAAAGGCCTTATTCACCCCTGGACTTGACGCTCAGCTAAACTTGGAAATGCAATTGGTTTATTTTGTATAAATAAGCAAGAATGCTGGAAGAAACTAAATATCTTCATAAAACAAAACATTATGATACCAGAAACCCTTAGGAATAGCACTAATGCTTTTAAATGAAGGTTTTATTTGTCTCCAAGCTGCAAAAAGGAGTCACTAATGAGATGTCATTTAAATTCTAACACCTGTTTAATGGCAGTTTTTCTCTATCCCCAAAGAGTAACTGTTTATGAATGTTTGCAGTTTTCCAAGTGTATCTACAAGAATTGTTTTTTCATAAACAATGTGATGCCTTTCTTCCTCATATGCTACAGTTGCATTACAACGTATGATAAAAATTGTTGGTTGTGGCATTTTTGTATTAGATAGGTTTCAAAGATAGTGTTATTTCATACACTGAAACTTAAAATTTTATAATTCACATAGTAAATAGTTTACCAAGAAACTTCATGTTTTACAGCTCTATGAGTATATATTGGTATAAGAAAAAAATTCTGGTTGTACTTTTTAACTTAAATTTAAATAACGTGAAAAGACATTGCCGAAAAATATGTTTGTTCCTATATTCCCTGTTATGAAAAGAAAATATATTTATAAATGAACATACATACACATAGATATTTAAGAGCTGCAAAAAAGAAATGCTTGTTGACTTCTTTCCTCAGACGATAAATAACTGAAAAAGTCAGAAATGAGACTGTAGCATTTCTTTTGTGATTTTATTCTTCTTGTGTAAACAATTTCTTATTCATGAAAGGAGTCCACAGCAACTACATTGCCATTTTTCTTTATGATTTCTCCATAAACTGATAGTGATGAGTAACAGATACTATATAGATGCATATATGAAAAAATTATTTACTATTGGAAATATTTTTCTTTAGGATCTGTCCCCCTTGGAATTTATAGCATTTTATATAGGCTACTTTTATGTTTAACATCCTTTAATAAAACTACTTGTACCTCAGTTAAATAAATGACATATAAGTTTATTTTAAATAAATTACCTCTATCTTGAGAAATTTAAATATAATTAATTTCTTTGGAGTAGCAGAGACGTTAGGCCATGGATTTTTACCAAAATGATTATATGAACTAAGAAAATGCTGGCTTCTAGGGAAGCTGTTAGGATCTCCTCTTTTAAAGTATATATATCTTTGAACTAATATGAGCTAGCATTTTGCTCTCTTAGCATGCTACATGTGTGACAAAGCAATCCTTGTTTGTGTCAGGAAAGCAGGAACTCATCTTGACAAAAGGTGAGACCAGGGCCTGTGGACTAAAGCGTCCTAAGAACTCTTTGGGATTTAAGCTGAATGCACTAGGCTTACCGTAAAAGAGAATGGTTGAGCCATAAATGCTCAAAATGTGGACTTGAGTAATTCTATAAAACCTAAATGTTCTTCACATTAAAGGAGGAAAGAAGGAAATTGTTGCAGATATGATTGGATTTCCCATTATGTTGAGAACAGTTCTAAATTTCTTCCTCATGATCATTAGTCCTTAGATTTCTTAGTACCAAATCATTTCTTTTTCTCCCCTCTCATGATTCCCCCTCCATGAGATTCTTGCCAGTTTAAGGTGCTCTTTTGAGTGAACAGAAGGACTGAATGTTTTTCAGTTTTTAAAATGCTTTCTCTCTCTCTCTCTCTCCACACACACACACACACACACACACACACACACACACACACACACAAGACACTGAAGAACTGAAGAGTATCCATTTGCTCCTGGTTTATAAAATTTTTATTTTTTAGGAAGGACCTCAGCGCTTAATCGGTGTTTTCTCTAATTATCCACTGGATTTATTCACAATCAGTTGACATATACCTTGCACTAAGCCAAGGGAAATAAGCATATTCTTTTCTCTGTACCGTTCCTTCCCGACTTATGAAAGCCGAATATCCATTCTGTATGGAGAGATGAATCAGCAATCCATATAATATCTATTCATCATACATATTTCACAAGGTGACATATTGTGGTGACTGCAAAGTTCTTACAAAAATAATATGGAAATCCGGAACTTGATCTGAAGTGTCAGAGAGCCTCTTACTATTATTTACCTTATCAGCTTTTGCTTTCTGAAATCAATGGAAGGGCATCAAGTTCAGCTAATCCATATTTCTGAGTATGAAATTGAATTTATAGTCTGTAGTATGTTGACTACCGCTTGCATTTAAGGCATAATTGATTTTTATTGAAAAGCCAGCAGGCACATCAAAAATTTCCACAAACCACAAGGATGTTAAATTTTACCCTGTTTAGATAATAGTGTGGCTTTATTTATCCTTTAAAATGAAGCTTTTATATTTATATCAGCACATGCTATGGAAGTGTGACTGATACCTTATGAAACCATCAATCCATGGTTCTGTAGAACTGTACTGCACAGAAATAAGGAACTTTAGATTTCTAAGGTAAATGTCTATGGTTGGCTTGTTTTAAGGATAAATGGATAAATGGAATAATAAATCTCGCACCATATCATGTCATGTGGCAAAGTTTTTGGGTTTTTTTTCCATTTAAACAACTGCTTACACCATTATTTCTTTTCCCTCAGATTCCTCCTGCATCTCATTTTTCCTTCTGTTTTATAAATTATATTTTTGTATCTGGATTAATTGTTTATGCATGTGAAATGTAATTCCTAAGGACTAAATCTATTCTTTCTATTTTTTTTATGTTGATAGTCAACCTTAGCGTTCATGATACTCCATTAAGTGAATTTCACTCAAATGTCCCCAACTGATGTGCTAAGTCCATTTATTTTTAACTAAAAGTTATGATTAGAAGACTCTTGTGTGCTCCTGCCGCAGAATTCGTAAACTCAATGTCAAATGCATGGTGGATTTAAAAAAAAAAATCAAGCTTTGCCTCACCTTAGCAAAACAAAACAAAACAAAATAAAAGCAAAAAAAAATGCAGGTACCATCATTTGTTTTAGCCCTCCTTCTTCTGTAATCCTATAGAAGTAGTTCTTACTGGGAAACAATATCACTGTAAAGAGAATTTGGGGAATTTGTGAGGGTGTATTAGGTTTTTACAAATATTAGGTGGAGTGGCACAGGGACCACCACTGACTTGGTGAACCAAGGAATGCTAGACATTTGCAACTTGCAGGAGTTTTCAGCACATTGAAATATTGTTCCATGCCTGAAGGACTTTTGATTATCTTATCAGATATTCATGTAGATGAAAAACCTGTGTATTATTATCTACAATTAAAACCTACTTCTATTTTACGTGTAATTTTAAAAGATTGTTCACATTTTCATGTACACTGAATTTTTCAAAATTCAAACTATTATGTAAATTTAGAGAAAATTGTTGTCTTGAACTTTACCAATTGCTGGTCACTGGCAGCAACTACCTTCATGGTGTTTGCTGCATCAATACAACAATCTCGTGTAGGTTTGCCTTGGTAGCTGACGTGTTTACAAATTTGCAAGGTTCTCTTAGTTATCAGACTTGGCTTCTTTGTGTCTTCATTATGTAGCAATGCTCAGGTATTTACATTTCAAAATACTTGCTATTTTATTATGAAGAACTTTCTTTTTATTTCTCTTTTATAGTCGGGGCATTGTACTGATTTTTTAAATGATGTGCTTAGAATGGTTATAAGATCTACAAATTTTATGTCACTATAGTAAATGGGTTATAAAATATTTGTTATAAAAAGGCACTAAGTCTGATAAGGTTGAGAACAATTGCCTTTTGGCATCAAGGCGTGAATGCATTAGTTAGAAAATTTTTTCAATGATAAATCTAGAGATTATTTTAATAGAACACTTATTCCCAATGAGGAGAGTAGTATCTCAGGGATTTTAAATATGTGGTGATAAGCCCTTAGTGCCTACCTTCTTATGTGTATGGATGAAGAGTGTTCAAAACAATTTGTCATGTGCACAGAAATACAAAAGATGAAACCTAAAGAGATTATACATTAGTCTCTTAAGAGTAAAACTGACAGAGAGAAGCAGTATACCTTTCACAGAGGCAGATATTTTCAAAGCAATGTGTGACAGGTACAGGGACAAATCCCGTTAATAAGTAAGAGGATTTGTGCTTGGCTCTGTCACATGCAACTTTGAAAACCTACCCTCAAACTGTCTATAAATTTTCATGCCCATCTTTTTCACCTTGCTTTTTCCAGAACGTCTGATTTTCTTGTACACCATTTTCCCCTGCTTTATCTCGTGGCATCCTTTAATAATTTTTAGAGGTAGTATGTGTACTATGATTTTGTGCCTATTTTATTGTTAACAAAATAATATTTGCTGATTTTTCACTGTCCCTTCCACTGCTTTGTTTAGGACATTTTTATACCCCTTATGACTTCTAAATATAAAAAAATCTGCCAAATGGAAATTAAGGAGGAAAGTAGCATTTATCACATTGGTTAGTTTTCTCTTTTAATATGTAGTTTTTTTTTTTTTAAAAAAACATTAAAAATGTAATGCTATGATATGTGAATGATACATTATCTGGAAAGAAAAAGAGTTGTTCATTTCTTTTAGTTATGAATTTTTTAAAATCAATGATTAAACCTAGAGATATTTAACTTTTTTGCAAAATAGAATCAAAACCAACTTCAATCCCAATGACTGATGGGCTACCTCTGCTTCTGAACATTGACATTGGTGCCTCATCTCATGTGAATATGCTGATGGAAGTAGAGAAACAGAAGTGTTTGGTAGAACATCTTTTGGTCTATAACTTGGTGCTAGTGATGCAACACTCTTTTTCATTCTGTCAAAGATGATTTTCTTTCTGGCAGTTTATATTTGGTAACTTGCTGTTGAAATAAAATAATTCTATGGTACTTTTCTTCTGCGAAATATTTAATAATAAATAAAAATCTGGAGATTTTGCTGGTAGGAATCAAGTACTTCAAAGTTCAGTATTATTTTAAGATGATGAGTTTCTGAAAAACAGTTGTTCATGAAAGGTGTTTTAAAGTGGGCAGTTCCGAACACATCATTGCTCTATGGAATTTCTGGTTTTCTGCCTCAAGAATATTATCGATACCTAGAACCTATTGAACTGGAAGTGTTTTCTAGAGGATTAGCAATATACATAGGACACCACTTTCCTTGATCATCTTTAAGTACAGACCTAGGTCGTCCTTCCATAGCATCCAACAGCTGGATGAAAAGTAGAAAACTAAGCTAATCTGCCAGATGGTTTGTCTACATTAAATCCAGCATCTGGATATTTTTTAAACATTTAGATGATTGGCTGAGTTTTTCACATTACATCTGCATATTTTTGGCACTTCATTGCTGTGTGTGTGTATGTGTGTGTGTACACGCTCAGGCGAGCATGTGTGCAGAGAAACATGCTGCCACTCAGAACAAGCCAGAAAATAGAGCAATGGGTTTTGAACTTCACACATCCTTATTTATCATCTTGAACTATAATCAAAATGAAACATAAGAGTGTATAGCAATTGTTCTATTGGTGGCATATTATGGTTCTATGAAAATTTGAAAGTATGGTATCTTACCAACATATACATTCCCATTGCTTTTTATAGGTTTATTTGCAACAGACCAATTCTGAAAGATGTTAGGGTCTGGCCATCACTCTGTCATTACATGTTGGTGTGACTGTGAACTATATGATTAACGCTACAAATATTTACTGTGAACCTGCTTTGGGAAACAGGATTCTGGGATGAACCAAATGCAGACACCCCTGCCCTTAAGGAAGATATCAAACAAACCCTTAAGTACATGATGAAGACTAATAAATTGGAGTACACATTTGTTGTGCTTTAGGAACATAAGTGAACGTAAAACTCCAACTAAGAGAGTCCTAGAAGTCCTTATGGAGAAAACACCATTGAGAGTGCCTCAAAGGATAGGCAGGACTTGGTACGTGGAGATGAGCAGAATCCCCAGGGTGAGAAAGCACTGAATGTCTTTGGGAAGCAGCTCTACACTTTGGCCAGCATGTTAGGAGCATTTCTATGACACGAATTGCATGCTCAGTTCACTCAGACAATAGCAGGCCGTGCTAAGGAGTATGAATTTTAAGCTACGTCAATAAGGTAATTTTGAGATATTTGACTATGACATAAAATGACGGATGCTGGGCAATGAGAAGTTACCTGGGCAGGAGTTAGAGGAAGATAGATTGGCATGGGGAAACTTAGCTTCAAGGAAGCTGACAAAGGAAGTAAAATATGTTATGTTTCATGAATTTGCAAGACATCCTTTCTATGTCTAAGTTTACTCATCAATAAGATCAATGGACTGGACTAGATTTATTTTATAGTCCTGCTCCAGCTTTTATTTTCTGAATCAATATTTTCTAAATTGTGTTCTATTGAATGCTATTTCTGCTAGATAATAACATGTGCTATGTTAATTAAAAGAAGAAGAGTTCTGTGATCAAACAATATTAGGAAACACTGAGTAAAACAATAATAGTTTGTTTTTGAGAGGACTTCTCAGAGCCTTATGCTGATGAAGTTCATGAATGATTTTTATGTATTTCCAAGGTGGAAAGTATATGTGTACTGCTTTCCAAGATTATGTGACCATAGACCCTTCTAGCTTACATCTTTTGGTGTCAGGGTTTTATGAAATATATGTATTTTATTGCTTGTCCCACTATACATAATAGATTCTCTACTGAAATTGGAATAGGCTTTAGTTATCTGTTTTAGGTGATCCATGCAATGTAACTTCAGAAACTCAGGTGGTAATTGCAAGAATTTCAGTGGAATATTTCCCCTGATACATTAAAAGCCATGTAGAAAAGACATATAAGGTGTGCATTCAGCTCACACGACATGCAGCTGATATTTGAAGGTGGAATCATTTCCTCAACTATCAAAGGAGAAGTTTGGTGCTTCTTATAGTGGACTGTTGTGATACCCAAACTCTTGAGTAAAAGTATTCCTCCTTTGTTTGGAAAGATAAGTCTCTGACTTATCAGGCACTTTTTGGAGGGGGAAAGACATAGGGTAGTGAGAAAGGAGAGATCAGCTGACTAGTAGACTGGTGCCATCAACCCCTGGCTATCAATGGGGTGGTAGATGTCATGACCAGAAGGGCCACACATCTATCGAAGTAAGCTTGAAATTATCCCCTCAGAAGAGAAGAGTTTTATGGAGAGTCTTAAGTAAGATAGGACACCTGTCAGAGAAAAATAAGGAAATTGTTCCAGATGGTTGAGATTGTGAGAAGGCGAAGAGTTCAGAGGAGGCAATGACTGGAGAGAAAAAGAAGAGGAGAAGTGTTGAAAATCCTTGGGGGCTTGGACAGGTAGCTTCAGCTTCATCTGAATGACAATGAGATTCCAGTGAAGAAACCCAATAAAAAAGAAATTCTAAGTACTTTAGCATGCAAAACCAACCTTTTAGAGATATCACTCAGAATTGACTAGAAGGAGTTGTCAGGTAGGAGAAGTTCATAATAACATGACATCACATTTAAAAGGAGAAGAGATCCAAGTGCAATGTACGCTGTCATTGGTTGCTTTTCCCCCGTTTACTGTCGCCTGTTTACACCTTGCTGCTCAATGTACTAACAGTTCCCTCTACTGTCTATTTTTTTTTTTTTTTTTTTTTTTTTGGCGGTACACGGGCCTCTCACTGTTGTGGCCTCTCCCGTTGCGGAGCACAGGCTCCGGACGCGCAGGCTCAGCGGCCATGGCTCACGAGCCTAGCCGCTCTATGGCATGTGGGATCTTCCCGGACCGGGGCACGAACCCGTGTCCCCTGCATCGGCAGGCGGACCCTCAACCACTGCGCCACCAGGGAAGCTCCCTCTACTGTCTATTAGCAAGATGGTGATAGTGCAGTCAACACTGCCTGATAGTATTTGCTACCTTAACCATCTTAGAGAAATGCTGAAATGAGGCATATGCTTTTTTTATTAACGACTCTTCAGACTTGGAAGCATGACAAGTTACGTGTTTATTCGTTTTTAAAATATCAAAATACATCTCTTCAGATACCGAAAATAAGTATTTAACTCTACCTAAACCTGAATTTCCTCAGATCTGCTACAACAAAACAACACAAAAGGACTGGTCTCTTTCTGTTCCTACAACATACTTGGAAGTGAAAAGTCAGGGATATATGTTTCAGCTATAACATCAGCAGCCTATCCAAGCACTCTGGCACTACAGTTGCATGTGTAACCTGGGCCCAAGGTGTTCTAGCCATGTGATCTCGGCCAAGTTATTTATCCTTGGTCTTCGTTGGTTTATTTATCTTTAAAAGTAATATTTTCACTAATAGAGTTGCTAATATTGAAAAATAAAGTGTATGTAAAGACCTTGGTATAGTTCTGGGACCACGGTAAGGTTCAAATTCTGCTACTTTAGCTCCTGGATTTCTTTCATTCATTTAAACATTAATCACTTTCTAAGTGCTGGGGATACAACAGTATGCAAAACAGACAAAGTTCCTGCCCTTATCAAAATTATATTCCAGTTAGGGAACATCTACAATAAAAAAGCAAGGAACATATGGTATATCAGCTATTGATAAATGCTGTGGCATTAGGAGTCAAATTACTGTTTTTTGTTTTTTTGTTTCTTCAATCATTGGTAGTTTTCCTGGATAACCTAAAGCAGTGATTGATTTATCCACATGGCTATGGGTGCATTTCCCTACTGAATGAATGTGAAGGTGCTTGGGTTACAGTCAGGATATAGCAGTATGATCATATAATTTATGGACCAAACCAGGACGCTTTTAGGAGTGAAAGGGGAGCTGTGGGTATCACATAGGGACAATAGATGCAAATGGGGACTGTCTCAGGTAAACTAGGGAGATACAATTACCCCAGTAATTGGGGACTTGAGCAGAAGCATTTCTGGCAGGCAGTGCTGATGTCAGTGTAGTTTCATGTAGGTAGCATTAGGCAAAAATGATGTAGCCCAAGTAGTAAACGTCTGGACAGGGTAGGATTGATAGTGGCTTGAGGCTAAACAGGATTCATAAAGAAAGTAGCTCAGAGTCAACTGAAAAGTTCTTGTCCTGATGGAAGTAAGCTGCTGGGGGCTGGCTGTTTCTATCCTGCCCTGCCCAGCTGCAAGGTGGGCAGATTCCAACCTTATGTGGGTCCTCCTGGCTCGGCAGCCTGGCCCCTGTGGGTCAGGTAGCTGTCCTTCATGGAGGAAGAGGAGGCCACAGTGAGCCCAGGCTGGATGACGAGGAGAGTAATCTCGTGCCTTTCTGAGGTTTAGTGATTGGCAGGGAGTGGTTTTAGGCTCCTCGGAGACTGGGTGAGGTTTTAGTCCTTAGAGTCTCTGGACTGTCCTTGTTGAGGTCCTGTTTTCCCAAGCACCCTGTCTCCCTTCTCTTGAGCTTTCCACCGCCTTGTTCAACTCTCCCTCTGCCTTGGATTAGGGGAAAGCCCCTGATAACGGAGAGTCCTCTGAATAGGGATAATGAAGAAAACCTCTACTTGAGTTTCACAGGAAAAAAAAAAAGCTGAAAGTTTCTAAGTGTGAGTGAAGTCATGACTGGCACTTGGGTCCTTTTCTCTTTCCCTTGAGTCAGGTGTTTGTTGTCAACTCTTACTAAAAGTAATCGTAGTTCTGATGTGTATAGTATTTTAAGCGTCAAAATGCTTTACTGTTAAAAATCTACTTTAATTGATGACAATGGCCTTGTCAGATGTATTGTTAGGTATCATCATTGTCTTTTCTGTGTTTACTGCTAACCCTATTTTATAGGCATTGGGTAGTACAAGAAGACTTATATAGGAAAGTTAAGAGGAGAGTCTGGACTGAAACTTTGGACTATTCTGATCTCTAGAGGATATCTCTACATTCAGTAAACACACAGCACGTTTGTGCTTAAACATACTCTAAAGAGACCATGCTTGCTTAATAATTTTCGTACTATTTGTTTAAGTTCGGATTTATCATTTGCAATCTATTTTCTTCAGCAAAGGAATTAAGTCATTCCTTCTTTTCTTTATCTTCCATTTTAGCCATCCAACCAACACATATAGCTCAAATGCTTTTTGAGGAATGGCACAGACTTACGTGCTAATCTAGATACAACAGAAGTATAAGAAATGATCCTTAGCCTTTTCATTGAAATGATATAATTCAAATAGCTTCCATGCAGAAGACACTTCTGACAATTACATGGTTTTTGTTTTTAAGTAGCAATAATAATCATTACACCAAAAACAGCAATATTTACACTGTTCTAAACACTTTACATCTATCATCTATTTAAAGTTTACAGTGTATCTATGAGTTAGGTATTACTGTTATCCCCACTATAGAGATGAGGGAGGTTAAGAAAATTTCCTGAATTTGGACTTGACTCTCTTCAGAGGTTATTCTCTTAACTATTTGCTGTCACTCACCGGTGCAAAATGAATTAATTCAGCATGCCATGGAGAAGAGTGGGGACTGTCAGTCACACTGTTTTCATATTAATTTCTGGTCCTGTAACTGACCAGCAGCATGGTTTGGACATGCCATTTGTAGCACTCAGCTTCTGCATCTTTAACTGCAAACTAGGGACAATAGAGGCTACTTTGGGACATTGCAAGGACTAAATTCATCTCTCCTCTTGACTAATTAATTCACCTCACTTTTTTTGACCACCTACTATGTTCCAGGCACTGTTCTTGGTGTTAAGGAAAACATAGGTGAGCAAAAGAGGCATGGTTCTGGTCCTTGAGAAGCGTGTAGCCAAGCAAGATAGAGAAACAGAAAAAATGTAAGCAGGTAGAAAAACAGCAAATTACAGCATGTGCTATACAAGGAATGGAATAAGGAGATGAGAAGTGAAAGGGTCACATTGACAGATTACCAATTCCATGGGTATAGTGGTTGCATCTGTCCAGTTCATCACCGTATCCTCAATGCCTGGAATATTATGAGCATTCAAGAAATATTAATTGAATGAATATATAAATGAAAGAAAAAAAAGTAGAAATGTCTTAAGGGACAGCTTCTTTAAAGAGTGAGATATAAGTTAAGATCTAAAATATGAGAAGGTTGACCATGTCACATACAGGGAAAAAACACTTTCTAGGTAAAGAAAATATATGAACAAAAATCCAGAAGTGGGCGAGGAAGTTCGTCATTCTCTACCTTGGCACTGGATGGAGGGAAAAATGCCCCCTGAGAATATGAAACCCTTGAATTCGGGTCCCAGGCCAGAATATCGGGCAGGAAATGTTGCTCTGAAGAGACGTTCCCTCAACTCAGACCACATAGAATAGACACAGATAGAGCCCTAGGAAGAAGAGGGTTACTCTTTAAAATTACACAATATGATATCCTATACTGAGTAAGAATTCACAGACATTCACAGAAGGATGAGAGACACAACAAATTCAGACAGTAGAATAGCCTGATGAATAAAATAATAAGCATGTTTAAAATAATTAATGACATAGAGCAAGACTCAATAAAGCTATATACAAATATGAAGCAAATATTTTAATATAGCTTTGAATATCTTTTACATCCTTTTTGTTAGTTACTATTAAAGTTATATTAATACCACCATACACACAGCTGCTAATCAACAGGAACAGTTCAGAACATAAAACTCTGACCTTATATATTAGACTTGACAGCAGTTGCCCATTTACACATATTAGTTGCATTATTTCTTGCCCTGAAATTTCCAATTTTATATTGTTTTATTTAATGTGCATTTCAGTTCTTCACCATGTCAAGCATACACACAATCGTTTATATTTAGTATTCTCTGAGAACACAAAGGAAAACTAAAAGCAGAGGTCTATGATTGATTGTACGTTTAAATAAATGCACTGCAGATTGAGACAAATGTGCCAAGTGTGTGTGTTTCAATCACTGTATCGTCACACAATTGAATAAACACACATGTACAATACAATGCTTAATTGAGTGCAGCAAGTACATTTATTTTAGTGATTGCACCATTGCATATTCAAGCAAATGCACTGAGTTCACTTTGGTGGAGCTGAAGTTCTATACACATATATAAGTTTTAAATCTTTCACTGACTTTGATAGATCACAAATACCCACATATTTTTAAATGATTGAAATGAAGTGTTTTATATCACAAAATTTACTTTTGATGGATTTAAATAAATTTGAAAAAAAATCTGGTTATTAACTCCCTAAAGAAAAAAAACTTAAAAAGCTCTAGACATTTTTTTCTTAAAATGTCACTCTCATCTCAGTGAGGATGAAACAGGACATTTCCTCTGTGCCCGAGTAGCTTTTCTATGACTATCTTGTCTGGAAATTGCAATTTCAACTCTTTAAGCATCAAGCATTGGACTCATTTTGCTTTAGGATTGTTTGCACATCTTCAGTCAAATTCAGTATCACCTCATGCATGCATGCACATCTGAGGGCCAAATCTGGGCTATTAGGCCTAAAGACCCAAATGGGTCTTGCTAGCTTCTTTCATGCCTCCTTCATGCTCTATTTACATAAATGTTCTTTTTCAGAAGTGCTGCCATACACAGATTTCTATGTCATTTCCATTAGTACCATCTTGAAAGGAAGAAAAAAAGAAAACAAAAGCTAAATAGTAGTCCTTGCTTTACTGTGTCAGCTTTCTAACATCTGTTTCATTTTCCAGGTGTGATGGACAGGTGGTAATAAATGTTCAGTACCAGGTACCCAAAAAAGAGGTTGCTCAAGTACCAAGTATTACAGTTTGATCCTCTTTTCTTGAATGCGTTGGTTTTCTTTATAAATGTCTTCCTTTAATAGGTACTTTAAAAAGAAATAAGCTGTTAACTCTTCACATTGAGGATTTATTAGTTGGAAAAATTCTTCTGATAGATATTTCTCACAGAAATCTTACAATGTTAGTCTAGGGGAGTAAGTTCTGTAAATTTAATTCCAGGCAATGTTACTTGGGAAAAAGATACTTTTCCAGATATGTTTGGAAAAAATATACATGCTGACAATATTAGCTAACTTTGATTAAGTGCTTACTCTATGCTTTGCCTGCATTAATTGGTTTGAGGTCCTGTGTTTGACCCCATTTTCCAGATTAGGAAACAGTTTAAAATGTAAAATAACTTCCTCGTGCATTTCCCACATAAAGATGCAGAGAATCCATTAACTAAAAACTCCTGTCATAGGGCTTCCCTGGTGGCGCAGTATTGGGAGTCCACCTGCCGATGCAGGGAACAGGGGTTCATGCCCGCACGTCCGGAGCCTGTGCTCCGCAACGGGAGAGGCCACAACAGTGAGAGGCCCACGTACTGCAAAAAAAAAAAAAAAAAAAAAAAAAGTCCTGTCATGATTAACCTGGTTAATTTTATTTAGCTCAATTTTCCCCAAGCTTATTATATGATGGAACATTTGCATGTAAGAGTTTTTTTACATCACACAGGACGTACTTTATGACACTTTAGGAAAATGAAAATAAAAGATTTACCACCTTTATAGGTTTTAATTTAAAAATGCCTAACCATGCACAAACATAGAACAATATGATTTTTGGATAAACTTGCTGATCGGTTTTGTTAAATGACAGATCATTTTGATGAGAAATCAGTCAAATTGGTTGCTTGAAGATGGCTATTTTTTTAACATCTTTATTGGAGTATAATTTATTATAGTATTGGAGTTTATTGGAGTATAATTGCTTTACAATGGTGTGTTAGTTTCTGCTTTATAACAAATTGAATCAGCTATACATATACATATATCCCCGTATCTCCGACCTCTTGTGTCTCCCTCCCACTCTCCCTATCCCACCCCACTAGGTGGTGACAAAGCACGGAGCTGATCTCCCTGTGCTATGCGGCTGCTTCCCAATAGCTATCTATTTTACATTTCGTAGTGTGTATATGTCCATGCCACTCTCTTCACCCCAGCTTACCCTTCCCACTCCCCATGTCCTCAGGTCCATTCTCTACATCTGTCTCTTTATTCCTGTCCTGCCCCTAGGTTCATCACTACCACTTTTTTGTTTGTTTTGATTCCATATATATGGAATTCCATATATATGTGTTAGCATACGGTATTTGTTTTTCTCTTTCTGACTTACGTCACTCTGTATGACGTACTCTAGTTCCATCCACCTCACTACAAATAACTCAACTTCGTTTCTTTTTATGGCGGAGTAATATTCCATTGTATATATGTGCCACATCTTCTTTATCCATTCATCTGTTGATGGCCACTTGGGTTGCTTCCATGTCCTGACTATTGAAAATAGTGCTTCAGTGAACATTGTGGTACATGTCTCTTTTTGAGTTATGGTTTTCTCAGGGTATATGCCCAGTAGTGGGATTGCTGGGTCGTATGGTAGTTCTATTTTTAGTTTTTTAAGGAACCTCCATACTGTTCTCCACAGTGGCTGTATCAATTTACATTCCCATCAACAGTACAAGAGTGTTCCCTTTTCTCCACACCCTCTCCAGCATTTATTATTTGTAGATTTTTTGATGATGGCCATTTTGACCGGTGTGGGGTGATACCTCATTGTAGTTTTGATTTGCATTTCTCTAATAATTAGTGATGTTGAGCATCCTTTCATGTGTTTGTTGGCAATCTGTATATCTTCTTTGGAGAAATGTCCATTTAGGTCTTCTGCCCATTTTTGGATTGGGTTTTTTGTTTTTTTGATATTGAGCTGCTTGAGCTACTTTTATATTTTGGAGATTAATCCTTTGTCAGTTGCTTCCTTTGCAAATATTTTCTCCCATTCTGAGGGTTGTCTTTTGGTCTTGTTTATGGTTTCCTTTGCTGTGCAAAAGCTTTTAAGTTTCATTAGTTCCCATTTGTTTATTTTTATTTCCATTTCTCTAGGAGGTAAGACAAAAAGGATCTTGCTGTGATTTATGTCATAGAGTGTTCTGCCTATGTTTTCCTCTAAGAGTTTTATACTGTCTGGCCTTACATTTAGGTCTTTAATCTATTTTGAGTTTATTTTTGTGTATGGTATTAGGGAGTGTTCTAATTTCATTCTTTTACATGTAGCTGTCCAGTTTTCCCAGCACCACTTATTGAAGAGGCTGTCTTTTTTCTGTTGTATATTCTTGCCTCCTTTATCAAAAATAAGCTGACTATATGTATGTGGGTTTATCTCTGGGCTTTCTGTCCTTTTCCATTGATCTATATTTCTGTTTTGTGCCAGTACCATACTGTCTTGATTACTGTAGCTTTGTAGTATACTCTGAAGGCAGGGAGCCTGATTCCTCCAGCTCCATTTTTCTTTCTCAAGATTGCTTTGGTTATTTGGGGTCTTTTGTGTGTCCATACAAATTGTGAAATTTTTTGTTCTAGTTCTGTGAAAAATGCCAGTGGTAGTTTGATAGGGATTGCATTGAATCTGTAGATTGCTTTGGGTAGTATAGTCATTTTCACAATGTTAATTCTTCCAATCCAAGAACATGGTATATCTCTCCATCTGCTTGTATCATCTTTAATTTCTTTTAGCAATGTCTTATAGTTTTCTGCATACAGGTCTTTTGTCTCCTTAGGTAGGTATATTCCTAGGTATTTTATTCTTTTTGTTGCAGTGGTAAATGGGAGTGTTTCCTTAATTTCTCTTTCATATTTTTCATCATTGGTGTATAGGAATGCAAGAGCTTTCTGTGCATTAATTTTGTATCCTCCTACTTTACCTAATTCATTGATTAGCTCTAGTAGTTTACTGGTCACATCTTTAGGATTTTCTATGTATAGTGTCATATCATCTGCAAACATTGACAGCTTTACTTCTTCTTTTCCGATTTGGATTCCTTTTATTTCTTTTTCTTCTCTGATGGCTGTGGCTAGAACTTCCAAAGCTGTGTTGAATAATAGTGGTGAGAGTGGGCAATCTTGTCTTGCTCCTGATCTTAGTGGAAATGATTTCAGTTTTTCGCCATTGAGAACAATGTTGGCTGTGGGTTTGTCATATATGGCCTTTATTATGTAGCGGTAAGTTCCTCCTGTGCCTACTTTCTAGAGGGTTTTTACCATAAATCAGTGTTGAATTTTGTCGAAAGCTTTTTCTGCATCTATTGAGTTGATAATATGGTTTTTCTCCATCAGTTTGTCAATATGGTGTATCACATTGATTGATTTGTTTACTTTAAAGAATCCTTACTTTCCTGGGATAAACCCCACTTGATCATGGTGTATGATCCTTTTAATGTGCCATTGGATTTTGTTTGCGAGTATTTTGTTGAGGATTTTTGCATCTATGTTCTTCAGTGATATTGCCCTGTAGTTTTCTTTTTTTGTGACATCTTTGTCTGGTTTTGGTATCAGGGTGATGGTGGCCTTGTAGAATGAGTTTGCAAGTGTTCCTCCTCTGCTATATTTTGGAAGAGTTTGAGAAGGATAGGTGTTAGCTCTTCTCTAAATGTTTGATCGAATTCGCCCATGAAGCCATCTGGTCCTGGGCTTTTGTTTGCTGGTAGATTTTTAAACACATTTGAATATCTGTGCTTGTGATTTGCCTGTTTATATTTTCTGTTTCTTCCTGGTTCAGTCTTGGCAGGTTGTGCTTTTCTAAGAATTTCTCCATTTCTTCCAGGTTGTCCACTTTATTGGCATAGAGTTGCTTGTAGTAATCTCTCATGATCCTTTGTATATCTGCAGTGTCAGTTGTTACTTCTTCTTTTTCATTTCTAATTCTGTTGCTTTGAGTCTTTTCCCTCTCTTTCTTGATGAGTCTGGCTAATGGTTTATCAATTTTGTTTATCTTCTCAAAGAACCAGCTTTTAGTTTTATTGATCTTTGCTATCATTTCCTTCATTTCTCTTTCATTTATTTCTGATCTGATCTTTATGATTTCTTTCCTTCTGCTAACATTGGGGTCTTTTTGTTCTTCTTTCTCCAATTGCTTTAGGTGTAAGGTTAGGTTGTTTATTTGATATGTTTCTTGTCTCTTGAGGTAGGATTGTATTGCTATAAACATCCCTCTTAGAACTGCTTTTGCTGCATCCCATAGGTTTTTGTTCATCGTGTTTTCATTAGCATTTGTTTCTAGGTACTTTTTATTTCTTCAGTGATCTCTTGGTTATTAAGTAGTGTATTGTTTCACCTCCATGTGTTTGTATTTTTTCAGATTTTTTTCCTGTAATTGATATCTAATCGCATAGCATGTGGTTGGAAAAGATACTTGATACGATTTCAGTTTTCTTAAGTTTACCAAGGCTTGATTTGGTACCCAAGATATAATCTATCCTAGAGAATGTTCCATGAGCACTGGAGAAGAAAGTGTATTCTCTTGTTTTGGGATGGAATGTCCTATAAATATCAATTAAGGCCATCTTGTTTAATGTATCATTTAAAGCTTGTGTTTCCTTATTTATCTTCATTTTGGATGGTCTCTCCATTGGTGAAATTAGGGTGTTAAAGTCCCCTACTATGATTGTGTTACTGTCAATTTCCCCTTTTATGGCTTTTAGAATTTGTCTTATGTATTGAGGGGCATCTATGTTGGGTGCATAAATATATGCAATAGTTATGTCTTCTTCTTGGATTGATCCCTTGATCATTATGTAATGTCCTTCTTTGTCTCTTGTAATAATCTTTATTTTAAAGTCTATTTTGTCTGATATGAGAATTGCTACTCCAGCTTTCTTCTGATTTCCATTTCATGCAATACCTTTTTCCATCCCATCATTTTCAGTCTGTATGTGTCCCTAGGTCTGAAGTGGGTCTCTTGTAGACAGCATATATACGGGTCCTGTTTTTGTTTCCATTCAGTTAGTCTATGTCTTTTGGTTGGAGCATTTAATCCATTTACATTTAAGGTAGTTATCGATATGTATGTGCCTATTACCATTTTCTTAATTGTTTTGGCCTTGTTATTGTAGGTCTTTTCCTTCTCTTGTGTTTCCTGCCTAAAGAAGTTCCTTCAGCATTTGTTGTAAAGCTGTTTTGTGGTGCTGAATTCTCATAACTTTTGCTTGTCTGTAAAGGATTTAATTTCTCCATGGAATCTGAATGAGATTTTTGTTGGGTAGAGTCATATTGGTTGTAGGTTTTTCCCTTTCATCACTTTAAATATGTCCTGCCACTCCTTTCTGGCTTGCAGAATTTCTGCTAAAAGACCAGCTGTTAACCTTGAGGGGATTTCCTTGTATGTTATTTGTTGCTTTTCCCTTGTTGCTCTTAATATTTTTTCTTTGTATTTAATTATTGACAGTTTGATTAATATGTGTCTTGGCATGTTTTTCCTTGGATTAATCCTGTATGAGACTCTGCCTTTCCTGGACTTGATTAACTATTTCCTTTCCCGTATTAGGGAAGTTTTCAACTATAATCTCTTCAAATATTTTCTCAGTACCTTTCTTTTTCTCTTCTTCTTCTGGGACCCTTATAATTAGAATGTTGGTGTGTTTAGTGTTGTCCCAGAGCTTTGTGAGACTGTCCTCAATTCTTTTCATTCTTTTTTCTTTATTCTGCTCTGTGGAAGTTACTTCCACTTTTTTATCTTCCAGGTCACTTATCCTTTCTTCTGCCTCATTTATTCTGCTATTGATTCCTTGTAGAGAAATTTTAATTTCATTTATTATTGCTCAATGTATTATTCATCATTGTTTGTTGCTCTTTAGTTCTTCTAGGTCCTTGTTAAATATTTCTTGTATTTTCTCCATTCTATTTCCAAGATTTTGAATCATCTTTACTGTCATTACTCTGAATTTTTTTTCAGGTAGACTGCCTAGTTACTCTTCATTTGTTTGGTCTGTTGGGTTTTTACCTTGCTCCTTCATCTGCTGTGTGTTTCTCTGACTTCTCATTTTGCTTACCTTACTGTGTTTGGGGTCTCCTTTTCAGAGGCTGAAAGTTTGTAGCTCCTGTTGTTTTTGGTTTCTGCCTCCAGTGGCTAAGATTGGTTCAGTGAGTTGTGTAGGCTTCCTGGTGGAGGGAACTGGTGCCTGTGTTCTGGTGGTTGAGGCTTGATCTTGTCTTCCTGGTGGGCAGGACCACATCTGGTGGTGTGTATTGGGTGTCTGTGACCTTATTATGATTTTAGGCAACCTCTCTGCTAATGGGTGGGGTTGTGTTCCTGTCTTGCTAGTTGTTTGGCATAGGGTGTCCAGCACTGTAGCTTGCTGGTCATTGAGTGGAACTGGGTCTTAGCATTGAGATGGAGATCTCTGGGAGAGCTTTTGCCGTTTGATATTATGTGGAGCTGGGAGGTCTCTGGTGGACCAATGTCCTGAACTCAGCTCTCCCACTTCAAAGTCACGGGCCTGACACCTGGCTGGAGCACCAAGACCCTGTCAGCCACACAGCGCAGAAGAAAAGGGAGGAAAAAAAGAAATAAAGAAAAAAATAATTAAGTAAAATAAAGTTATTAAAAAATATATTATTAAAAATTAAAAATTCATTTAAAAAGAAAGAAGACAGCAACCAAACCAATAAACAAATACACTAATGATAACAAGTGCTAAAAACTATACTAAAAAAAAAAAACCAATAAATGGACAAACAGAACCCTAGGAAAAATGGTAAAAGTGAAGCTATACAAAGAAAATCACACAAAGAAGCATACACATACACACTCACAAAAAGAGAAAAAGAGGAAAATAAATATATTTTTTAAAAAGGAAGAGAGCAACCAAATCAGTAAACAAATTACCAATGATAATAAATTCTAAATACTAAACTAAGATAAACATAAAACCAGAACCAAATTAGATGCAGAAAGAAAACCCCAAGACTACAGTTGCTCCCAAAGTCCATCGCCTCAATTTGGGATGATTTGTTGTCTATTCAGGTATTCCACAGATGCAGGGTACATCAATTTGATTGTGGAGATTTAATATGCTGCTCCTGAGGCTGCTGGGAGATTTCCCTTTCTCTTCTCTGTTTGCACAGCTCCTGGGGTTCAGCTTTGGATTTGGCCCCACCTCTGCGTGTAGGTCACCTGAGGGCATCTGTTCTTCGCTCAGACAGGACAGGGTTAAAGGAGCAGCTAATTAGGGGGCTCTGGCTCACTCAGGCCGGGGGAGGGATGGGTACGGAGTGAGGGGTGAGCCTGCGGCGGCAGAGGCCCGCATGACGTTGCAATAGCCTGAGACGTACCGTGTGTTCTCCCGGGGAAACTGTCCCTGGATCACGGCACCCTGGCAGTGGCAGGCTGCACAGGCTCCCAGGAGGGGAGGTGTGGATAGTGACCTGTGCTCGCACACAGGCTTCTTGGTGGCTGCAGCAGCAGCCTTAGCATTTCATGTCCGTCTGTTGTGTCCATGCTGATAGCCGCGGCTCATGCCCATCTCTGGAGCTTGGTCAGCTGATGCACTGAATCCCCTCTCCTCGCGCACCACAAAACAATGGTCTCTTGCCTCTTAGGCAGGTCCAGACTTTTTCCTGGACGCCCTCCCGGCTAGCTGTGGTGCACTAACCCCCTTCAGGCTGTTTTCACGCAGCCAATCCAATCCTCTCCCTGGAATCTGACCTCCGAAGCCGGAGCCTGAGCTCCCAGCCCCCACCTGCTCTGGCAGGTGAGCAGGCAAGCCTCTCGGGCTGGTGAGTGCCGGTCGGCACCGATCATCTGTGCAAGAATCTCTCTGCTTTGCCCTCCACACCCCTGTTGCTGCACTCTCCTCTGTGGCTCCAAAGCTTCCCCACCACCACCCGCCGTCGCCACCAGTGAAGGGGCTTCATAATGTGTGGAAACTTTTCCTCCTTCACAGCTCCCTCCCAGAGGTGCAGGTCCCATCCCTATTCTTTTGTCTCTGTTTTGTCTTTTTTCTTTTGCCCTACCCAGGGACGTGGGGAGTTTCTTGCCTCTTGGGAAGTCTGAGGTCTTCTGCCAGTGTTCAGTAGGTATTCTGTAGGAGTTGTTCCACATGTAGATGTATTTCTGATGCATCTGTGGGGAGCAAGGTGATCTCCATGTCTTACTCCTCTGCCATCTTGAAGGTCTTTCCTGATGGCTATTTTTTAAATGGTTATCTGCATCTTTTCCTTAGCACAGGGGGTAATTGCTGGATTATTCCAACCTAACCCACTGAAAAGTGAACAATTAAGTCAACCAACCAGTCATGATGCCTTATGACTGATTTTTCTCTTCATTAAATTGACTGAATGGAATAGTTAGTTTACCCTCAAAACATTTTAATGGTATTTCTCTTGCCTATGCTTTTTTTTTAATTTTTGTAGGTTTGCATTAGAAGGAAGTTTGTGTTGCTTATTACACGCATATAATTTTGTCCAAAGTAGATATAGCCCAAAGAACAGACCATTTAACCACTGTATAAGGTTTCAGAGCAAGGAGAGAAATCACTGTGCTTGTTTTTAAATAACTGGTGAGAGGGCTGGTCTTCCCTGGTGGCGCAGTGGTTGAGAGTCTGCCTGCCGATGCAGGGGACACGGGTTCGTACCCCGGTCCGGGAAGATCCCACATGCCGCGGAGTGGCTGGGCCCGTGAGCCATGGCCGCTGAGCCTGCACGTCCAGAGCCTGTGCTCCACAACGGGAGAGGCCACAAGAGTGAGAGGCCCGTGTACCGCAAAATAAAATAACTAGTGAGAAAAAAAATTAAGCTCCTTTTTTTTTTGTTGTTTTTTGGTACGCAGGCCTCTCACTGTTGTGGCCTCTCCCGTTGTGGAGCACAGGCTCCGGACGCGCAGGCTCAGCGGCCATGGCTCACGGGCCCAGCCGCTCCGCGGCATGTGGGATCTTCCCGGACCGGGGTACGAACCCGTGTCCCCTGCATCGGCAGGCGGACTCTCAACCACTGCGCCACCAGGGAAGCTCTAAACTCCTTTTATTTGTACCTTCTCTGAAGCAGTATCTTCTCTTTCTTGTTCACGCAACAGATAATGTATATGGTAATAAAACATACATAGTTTTTTTACCCATTTTATATCAGTTAGATCAAAGCAATACTGAAGATCATAGCCCATTAATAAGCAACACTTAAAGATATAAAACGATGTACATATTTCTCCTTTGCTTTGATAGAAAGCATATCTGAGATCAGCCAAAGAAATACAAATAAATAATATCACAAACTTTGAGAGAGAACTAAATTAGGTTTCAGCTTGATCGTCCTGAGATGTTTTTATTGCCATTTTGTCCATCCTCTGCTTAGCTTTTGCTTAAGATGTTGGTGAGATGATGAAGCTGAAAAGTAAATAGGTGCTTCAATAAATGCAAACAAATGAGTGCTTTCCTAGCAAAGAATTACGGAAAATTAGCCTTTCCTCTGAAGCTAATCCCTCGACAGCTAAGACTGCAAATTCCCCCCCTCAACATGCACACAGATGGGTTGCCACTGAGGATGACAGATGAGTTGTGTTTGGCAGGATTAATGTGCATTATCATGTTAATGGATGCTTAGGTGAGGTCTGAGCAAGTCACAGTCCTGGACAGAATTACTGGGGTTTACAGAGCTCTGTGTGCTCATGCTCCTCTTCTCTTTCTTCTTCTTACTAATAATTAGCTTGTAATGTTTAACATGTTTAGCCCACCAAATGATCCACAGACTACTGCCTCCGTAAGTACTTGGAGCATTTATAGATCGGGCATCATGCGCTCTGTCCTTTGACATGCAAAATGCAGGCAGTCCTGCCTGATTTGTCCTTCCATTGCCTTTGTGCATTCAGCTCTCTCATAATCCAGAGTCTACTTTGTTGCAATCGCTTTTGAAATCTGACATATTGATCAAGAGTTTAGCCTTAGTAACTACTGCACATATATCAACGGTTGTTGAGCGTGTCAGGTCACATTTGATGGCAAGATGATCCTGTGCCCAACTAGAAGAGCTCCAGCAGCTCACATGAGTTGATTCTGTTAACTTCATCTGGCCAGAAAGATATGTTTGGGAATCATCGCTAACACAAGAGAATTTCATAGCATTAGTTCAGGATCTCTGTGTAAGTTAGAGGCAATGGAGATACCACCAAAGAGATAAAAATAAAAGCCTTGTCAATATTCTATAATGGCTTGCATTTTTAAATTAAGGCAAGCATCAATAAGTACGATATGAATTTCAGGCTCCTATGTCCTTTTGAAATTGTCTAAAAATGGGGGGTGGGAGGTGGGTTCCTGTTTAGTTTCATTCAGCAAACTCCTTTTCTATGAATAATTATATCAATATCACCAAATTACTGTAAGCAAATATTTACAGGTCTCTGCTTTTAAAAATACCATTGCAGAAGATAATTTCTGTACCACAAAGATGTCCCTCATAACCTAAAGAAGTAGTTCCTTGACACTCACCCCAAATCTTTTTTAAAGACAGAATTTCCACATCATTCAAGTGATAAACGTATGGTGAAGGGGAAAATATTTCACAAGTTATTGATTTTGTGTATTAATTAAAACAAATGGCTCACCAATAGGATGGCACTTATCAGTAGATGGACCACCTGCCCCTGATTACTAGAGAGGATCTAGGTTTACTCCTGTTGTTAGAAAGTGGCTGTCAACAGTGCCCCCTTTTATTCCCAAAGGTTCCTATTTGTCTGATAAACCTATAAACCAAAGTAATGGATTTCTAAATGAGAAATTTCTGTCCCATATTCAGAGTCTTCTAGATAGGGAGGAATATAACTTGGCAATAAGTGCCCACTGCTGGAAAGCATATCAGAACCACTGGGTCTGCAGAGGAGGACACAGAGGAGCAAGATTTCCTTTTAAGGGGAATTTAAGGCTAGAACCCAAATATCAAGGTAACTCTTTTATGTCTTTTTCAGTAAATTTTTAAAGTTTTCGTTCCAAAAATAATCAAGAATATTAAGACACATGCATGATTTCTTTTTTTGATCCAGTAATTTTTAAAATTTCTAATAGCTTGTTCTAAATAAGATCAAAATATGAAATTAATTCAGTACAAAATCCTTAGTTCTTTGAAGTGATGGAATTTTGATCACATGTATTAGTCGCATTAACTAATCAATTAATTCTCACATCAACCTTATGGCTAGGAGGAATGACCATTTATACATGAGGAAACAGATCAGAGAAGTCAAGTTAGTTAAGAGGAGACACAGCTAGGAAGTGGGGATATGCTAAATATACAAATATTACTGATTCCAAACACTCAGTCTTAAGCTTTCTGATGTATTAACTTAGGTAAACACAATCTATGTACAAACTTCCTTAAAGTCTAAAACATGTTGCTTATTTTGCTACTATTCTAGAAATATGTTTGGTGTGAAAATATGTTCACATGACAGAAAATTACCAAACCATTCCATCAGTAAATTTCTTTTATTTTTCTATTTTTCTTTTATTGTCCCATTTTATGTTTTCGCATCCATTCTCATGTATGGCTAAATTTCAATAAGTCACAGAACAATAAGTAATGTTCATGCAGGATGACCAGTTAGCACACGTCACAAACAACTCAGCAATTCAGACACAAGAAAGCCAGACTGGGAAGGATTCTTTATTAGAAAATAAAAACAATTTAATGGATCAACACGTAAATCCTTAATCCTATGTGCTGAAATACAAGCATCATGCTTTTGAGAACCAACGTTAGGTTATACATCAAAAGTAATTTTTGGTAATTACCCCAAGGCCTGAAGTTACTCAACAAAAAGCAAAGCTACCGAAAAAATGCAAACAGAATAAAAAGCATTCCTCTTAATTAATTAATGCATCATTAATAGTCATTAACTTCTTACCATAGTCTCTCCATTTAAACCCATGATATTAATAATAACTTCTGTCCCACATCATAAGTTTGTTATGAGAACAAATGTGATATTATAGGCAAAAGAGCATTTTATTTCAAGGCAGTCCTTAAGGGTTCAAGTAGAGGCCTCACCATTTCATGAATTTTTACCAAAATTCCATGGAAAAGAATTTCCCTGGTCTACCTATACCTCTTCAGTACCATTCCAAGTAGGTAGGGTCAAACCATGGTTTTAATATTGGTATTTTCATATTCTTTATATTTTTAGTAAACGTTCGTCCTGAGAATCTTTAATATCTCAAAAATATATACATAATTTTTATGACCTAAGGGCAAAATGGTTTGTGATAATGGCTGAATATGAGTGTAAGTTCCATAGACACTGAAAAATAGAAGAATATCTTTCTCATTTCAATATTTGCACTTCCAAAAAGATTCCTCAACCTCAGATAATAACCTTTGTGGTAGGTTTTCTAAAAGGAAATATACATGTGCTGCTAAAGAAGTTTTATTTTCCAAAAGATACCATTCAGGTTTCCTCCAAATTACGTAATAGTCCTTGCTGAAGTTCGCTTTACCCCCTCACACGTAGAGATCTAAAGACACGAAAAGGGAGGAAGAGGAAGTCTGCAATTTTTTAAAAAATCTTATCCCATTTTTGTGAACCAATGTCATCAGTGTTGCTCTTAGACCCCATGAAAGTGTGCAGCTTCCAGCAGATCTTCCTCAGATAAGCTGAAACAGAAGGCAGCTGAGGACAGACTGCTCTGCCCTGGCCCTGTTCTCGGTCACAGCCACCCTTCAGGGGGTCAGTGAGCCCTGTGCCCTGAAGAACCACCCCCCAGGTTAGGTGGGTGAAGGTCCTTGGGAATAAATCTTGAGCAGCTAGGATCCCCAGTCCATATGTATAATTTTCCACTTTCAGCATCAGAAACCTGTCAATGCCTATTACCAAGGAGTTAGAAGGAAAAAAAAGGCTTACTCGGCAAAACTACTATAAAGGAAAATGTGTAAAACAAAAATTATTTGAAGTGATGCACCCATTATGCATTCTGGACTCAGACATTATGCAAAAAGATACTCCTCCCGCGGGCCCTGTCCCTTCACAGCGGTCTGAAAGTGGCCTTTCTGATGACAGCCTCCCTCCAATCTATTTACCTAACGTGTTGCCTATAATCAATATTTACCATAACAGAATGGCTGGCATTGCAGGGGTTAACTCACTTCTTCCCAGCCTTTCTCAGCGCTTTCCTCTTTGGAGTGGTGGGTTATTTCTGTGATTTGAAGAATCTTTGCTTCTGCTCTGGACCGATAGAAGCTGTGACACTGGTTTCTGATCCATGCACAGCAGGGGCCTACAGAGGTACAGGGGAGGGGTCTACATTAGGCAACACTTTCGGAGAGCAGATTTGTAGCTTAAAGGAAAGTTATTTCTGCCAAATCGTGTCAAATGTGTTGTTTAGTTAAGTTCTCTTCCCTTTCCCTCTTTTCAGCTGGATGTAATGGTGTCATTTTATCTCCACCCAGGAACTTGTGTCAACAGCTCCCTCCATGGACCATTTGCTAGAGTTGCAGTGTCACAGTGTCAGAAGCTTGTGTGTGTGTGTGTGTGTGTGTGTGTGTGTGTGTGTGTGTGTGTGTGTTTTGTTTTTTAAATATAGAGATAATTTTTTTTTTATGTCTGTGACCTTCCCTTACTCTTTGATGTCTGTTCTTAGCTGAACTCTCTACCAGTCACACTGAGTCCGCCCAATCCCCAGTCGCTTGTGCTCCAGCAGGCCCAACTTTCCCCTTCCACCCGCCTTTTGCTGGTTGGGGCTCTCTTTGTTGTTACTTTAGTACTCTGTCTAGAAATATTTCTGTTTCTACATCCCTTAATGGTTCAGCTATTTAAATTTTACTGTCTCTAAAATTTGATTATAATAGGGAAGAATCATATTAGTATGTGTTTGTGTGTGTGTCTGTGTGTGTATCTTTAATTTTTGTTTGTTTTTTAAACATTTGAGATCAGGATTAAGTATTTTCTATTAAAAACCTGTTGCTCCTATAGGCGTAAATGCTTTAAGCCCGACCTTGATTGTAAGATTATCTGATAACAATGTAAGGACAGGCCTCCTGCACTGAGCCT
The DNA here is from genome assembly GCF_949987515.2 of Delphinus delphis. Lineage (NCBI taxonomy): Eukaryota > Metazoa > Chordata > Mammalia > Artiodactyla > Delphinidae > Delphinus > Delphinus delphis. The sequence continues at coordinate 59,070,753 of NC_082696.1, read as the reverse complement.
TTAGCAGAATGGTTTCAAGATTGTTTTCATTTGTTGCCTGTTGAGAAAAGCCGCAGGGAAATGTCAAAGTAGTACTCAATGACATGTTAGACTACTTTTAAGCAAAGGGTAATTTTTAATTTTTTATTGTTAGTACAATTGCCTGTGTGTGTTTTTCTTTCTTCTGTATCTTTATATCATGTAGTTTTATTTCTTTGTCCTGTACAGTGGCCCTTTGATTGCCAAATCCTTTCTTGCTCTGTGATTTGGATGGAGTGGATTGCTCCTCTCTTAGGGTTCTCTCATCAGATTTTCCTTAAGCCTTGGGATCTTCCCTCATTTCCTTTGTCCCAATACATGAATCAGAATGAGAGTGTCTCTGTGGAAGGGGAGGGAGAAGAGAGGAGAGTTGAGCAGAAGAAAAAAATCTTCTTTCAGAAAAGATGCTGTTTCTTAAGGGGTCAGACCTGAGGGGAAGTGCTGAAAGTCTAGCAAACTTACGAATCTTCCCCTCTCTTCCCCCAGCTCAAACCCCTAACACAGGGGAGATTCAGTACTGACTGTCATGTTATCCACCGGAGAATTTTACTAATAAAATTGTATCCCAGCTCTACTCAGGGTAAGTTTACATGTTGCCACAATGACGTATTTTATCTGATTTTATTATTAAACTGTCTCAGCAATTCATCTGAAATTGAGTCATCACAATTGAAAACTAAAAGTTTTACTGGAAGATTGTGAAATTTTTGTACAAAATGGATTTCTCCCATGACAGATTGTTATTAACTTGGAATGCCCAATGAAAAATCAGGTAGGGTAATACTAGGACACAATTTAACAGCATTTATGGTTATCATGTGTACTGCTTTATTATCATCTTTTTATTGTATTCATAATGTAGAAATAATATAGAAGAGATGTATGGTTTATCAAGTGATGACCAGTGGCATATTGCATCTTGTTTAGAGGGAGGCAGTCCTCTTGCCTTGTTGGGAATATAGAGTTTAACAAAACACTTGCCATCATTTCCTTAACAGGGATAATAAACAGAACAATTCTGCATAAAAGCTCATATCAGCTTCTTTCATGCCTTTTCTTTTCAGAAGGCTGCCTAAGGGTTTAAGCAATTTACTGGTCTGACCCGCATCCTTTCTCTGCAGTCTGCGGTTCTTTTGTTTAACATTAGTATGTGGGCAAACAGCATTCTGAGCTGTGCAGAGCTTATCAGCCCGCGTTCAGTCGACCGGAACCCTATTCTATGTATCTAAGCGGGGCCACATTTAATACTTCACAGTGGGAGCATCTGCAGTTTCCAAAAATGACTTGTTTATCAGATAAACTCTGTCCTTATGCTGACAGATGTGGTGGATGGTGGATCTTCAGTATCATACTTCTCTACTCTAAGGCTTGTACAAAATATGGTATGCTGAGGGACGGTGAAACCCAGAGTCATGACAAGGATTGTTTATGTAGCCACTCTCCAGCTGCACTCAGAATTCACTTGCTGGGTTTGGGGAAATGAAGGCAACTCTCAGTTTCTCTTTTGGAATTGAATAAGTAACTAATTCCCATGTTACCTAAAGTGTTAAGAAGAGGAAAGACATTTTCACTGTTAACATAACATCTTATGATTTCATTGGTAAACACTGTAAGGTGCCTGAGTGCCATGGTCTCTAAAAGCCAGGAGCCTGAGGGGGCTCACTGAAATATTGATCACCATTTACCCAGTGGTACCAAAGTGTTGGGAAATTAGAAGAAGTGGGCTTAGGAGACTTAGCTGCCATTAACCCAAGATGACGCTGATATAGTCTGTTAACTCAAAATGATC